>NW_027507785.1:281156616-281389116 GCF_037356315.1 Lithobates pipiens | reverse complement strand
AATTACTGCTATAGCCTTACAGCATCTTGGCATAGCAGAAACAACTTAAAAAAAACACTTTCTGACCTCAGATAAAACCATCTTATCACAAGCAACCAGCTATACTAGAAGCACTGGGACTCAGCATTCCCTGCACTCCATGCTACAGGAAGTCACATGACACCAGTAAGCTGGGTTCCCCTTCCTGGCATGGTTCACATTGCGGTCAGTCACCCGGGTGGTGAGGAGGACGGAGTGAGGGTCGGGATCTAAATGATAGGACATCCTGGCGTGTCAGAGGATTTCCACGTCAACCCCATGCCAGGCTATGTGCAGCACAGCGACGATGAAAAGGAACAATTTAGTTGTTATGAGTAACACACATTTATCATTTTCTGTATTAAAAGGATATAATTTGGATCTTTGGAACTACATCTCATCTGACATACAAGCTACACCTGTGTGCACAGTTTCTGTACTTTATGAACACATCATGCAAACAGACAGAACAGAAGTGTAATTAGTATTATACAGCAAAGTGATGCATTACAGGTCACCGGTACTTAAAGGAATATGGGAGACAGTTATTGATGTCTTCCTTCAGAAAGCCAGTGACTCGTGTAATATCTCAAGGAATAATAAATAACCAAGGTAAAGAGAAAAAGTACATATAGTTGAAATGTCATACAGGTCATTCGAACAGCCCGATCCCCTTGCTGGCACTAGAAATATCAAAGATAGAAAAGTGGAACTCGCAGAAAACCGTCATGTGGAGAGGAGGCGACTTCTTCAGAAAATCCCAGCAACTTGTGCAATGTCACTACCGACCCACATCCATCTAATGAGTTAGGCAAGGTTCACACTGCTGGGACACGATTTGGATCCAACTTTTAGTGAGATTATGTAGCGCTACTTGAATGCAACTTTGGAATTTGGTGGAATTGCACCAAAGTAGTACAGGGACCTTTTCCAAAACCACTGTGTGCCGAGTCCCACTAGTGAGAACCAGGCCTTTGATTTCAAGCTAATGGACTGCAAGGAAGACTATGCAGTGGGGTTCGTTTACTAAAACTGTAGTATGCAAAATCAGGTGCAGCTCTGCAAAGAAACCAATTAGCTTCCATTTTTTTTCCATCAAAGCTTAGTGTTACTAACGGCATTTATTAAAATAATAAACATGTTATATTTACCTGCTGCTCTGTGCAGTGGTATTGATCAGAGCGGCCCAGATCCTCTTCTTCACAGATCCCCAGCGGCAATCTTGGCTCCTCCTCTTCTTCGGGACTACCATAGCCAGCCGTTGGCCTTGGGCAGAGGTAGTTCCCCGTGCTCCCGACCTGTGTGTCTATGGAGCTGAGCTCCACAGACTTACACAGTGGGACTTAGGCCCGCCACCCATTTCCTCTTCACTGCATTTGATTGACAGCAGCAATAGCCAATGGCTACTGCTTCTGCTCGAATGCTGTGTAAAGAGGGGAAAATAGATGCAGCCGTGCATAGTGCTGATCTCTTCTCCCCTCTATTCCCGTTCACACAGGGGAAGCGGGCACAGAGAAGCTGAAAAAGTTTTTTGCATTAAGGTAAAAAATGTTTTTTAGGTTTAGCCTAGGTACACGCTGACTGTGGAATTGAAATTGTTCAAGTTCAGGGTGGATGTGGTGTGGCTCTTGTTCTGGGTGGATGTCATATGACGGCTTCCCAGAACGACCACTCTCGCACGCAGTGGAGCCGTGTTGCTAGGACACGGCGCAACCCCGATCTCTGTAAAGAGCCACGGCTCGTTAACCATGTGATCGGCTGTGTTCAATCACAGCCGGTCACATGTAAACACGGAGATACCATAATCTGCACTCCTCACCTCACATAGTGTGAGGACAGCCTATCAGCGGCATCTCCTCACAGAGGACATTTAGGGATGTAATCAGAGGACTGATTACAATTAAATGTATACCAGTGCCAGAAATATGTGCCCACCACTGCCAGCACTCAGTGTCCATCTTTGCTCACAAGTGCCAGAAATCAGTGCCCACAAGTGATGCCAGTCAGTGCTGGCTGTCAGTACTGTCCATCAATGCTCAACACTGCTGTCCATCCATCAGTGCAGCATATTAGTGCCTCATCAATGCTAACTCATCAGTGCCCCTAAGTGCCACTTTATCAGTGCAGCTTATCAGTGCCCATCAGTGAAGGAGAAAAATTACTTATTTACAAAATTTACTGTCAGAAACAAAGAAAAACTTTTTTTTTTCAAAAATTTTTTTTTTTTTTTTTTTTAGAAAAAAATAAACCCAGAAGTGATTAAATACCACCAAAAGAAAGCTCTATTTGTGTGAAGAAAATGATAAAAATTTCACATGGTTACAGTGTAGCATGACTGCGCAATTGTCATTCAAAATGTGACAGCACTGAAAGCTGAAAAATGGCCTGGGCAAGAAGGGGGTATAAGTGCCCTGTATTGAGGTGGTTAAGGTTTGACAGGTTGGGCATCTTATTTACTTGCCACAAGTTTCTCTTTTTTTGCAAAAGTGTCTTGCATGCATTCTAAAAGTGGCGCAAAGTGTGCCAAATTCATGTACGTCAAAAGTTGGTCTTAATTGGTTCCACTTTCATAAGATACAAACTTGTCTGTATTTTGAATTTGGCACCGGTGCTGCGCCACAATGTAAAAGTGGAGCAAATTAAAACTACATTAGTTTGGCACACAAGTTGCTGTCAGAACCAAAACTGTTGCATATTTTTTTGAATTAGGTGCAAAAAAATTAATTTGGTAAACCTTTGCGCCTTTGAGGGTTTTAACTGTCCTTCAAGCCTAAAATATGCACTTTATAGGATAAGTTCACCTATAGTAACAGGTTATACCCATATTTAGGGTATAACATGTTACTAACTGAGCAGCCCCCAAAGCACCCCGCCACCCCATTCCCCGTTGTGACACTGGGCCGGGGATCCTTTCCCTGTATCTGCTGTCACTTTTTTTTAAAACTGCAGCAGTGCGGGGCTCCACCCACCTGGCCATGTCATTCATTCAGAGAGTTCTGTGAATTGGAGTCGGGATCAACCGATATAGTTTTTTCGGTGCCAATACGATATCAATATTTTCGGTTACCTCTCAGTCCGATATTCTTTACATTTAAAAAATAAATAAAAATAAAATGTATCACTGTTAATGCTGTCACAAGGAATGTAAACGTACCTTGTGACAGTAATAGGCAGTGACAGGTATTCTTTATGGAGAGATCTGGGGTCTACACTTGAAAGTATTCAAAACATCAAGATCAGCGTTTCTGAATACTTTATATTTTTTTAAAACTGCCACCTTTAAGATGCCAGTAATTTGGGAAGCCCCCTGCCGCTGCTTGTAATAAAAGCTGCATCGGTTATTACAAAAAAAGCTGACCGTCCGCTCTAAAGAACAGTACCAGTGTTATGCAATCAGCTGCATGAATCACCCCGGTAAAACCCCTTGAAGCAATATCGGTAATAGTGGGTATGTTTGTGCCTGATACCGATACTTAAGAAAAGGTGAATATCAGACGCCGATAATCCGTCGATCCCTAAATGGGAGACCTATGACTACAGTCAGTCATTTCGGCTAACAGCCTGTAGATGTCAACCAACTACCAAGGTGCAGATGAGCACTCTTGGTAGTTCATCGAACCTTCCAGTCATTCAAAGTCAGCCTGCCTGTACGAGGTACAGCAGACGGCTACACTGACAGTCTGCAGGAGCCTGATTTTGCACTTGTGATCTGCTGATAAAAAAAAAAAAAAGTGCATTTAAGGGTGAATGTAACCTTTAACATGTGTGCTACAAACGAAAGAATGACTCAGGGACTGAAGTAGTTCCATTAAATAAAAAATAGTTTGGGCTATACAAGCTCTTTAAAGAGGAAGTAAACGCTCCCACTCTGATGCTTCTTTTCATTAAGTCCATTATAATAAGCAATTATCAAACTACAGCCACTGTAATCCAGCCCAAATCGCATATTACTTACTGCTTAAAGAAACGTTAAAAAAATTGTTTCCAGGGGTTAGGCAGCGCCATCTTAAGTATTGTTTTCTGACTCCACAGTGGAGTGTATTTCCGCCCTTACATTGAGCACTTCCTGTACTGTTAACCAAGCCTCCTTCTCAATCCAACGTTTCTATGGCAAACCTGCTTCCTGTTCATAGCCGAGTTGTTTTATTTCATAGTATTTACTTGTGCCGATTATCTAGTGTTTGCCTGTGTCAGTCTTGTCAGCTTCAGCTGATAAGACTGCAGTAATGCTGTCCCATGCCCCACACTGCATGTGATGTCATATGGTCACATGGGGTGTAGGAAGAAGCTCTGACTGATTCTGCAGTCTCCTGGGATTTCAGTTTTGTGTGCTGTAGGAAGTCCTGATAATAGATAGACAAAGTACACAGAGTGTGTCGTAAATCAGGGGAGACCTGGGCATGCTCAGTGACGTCATTCTAAAGAACAAAAAGGATTACAATACTAAGCAACTAAGGAGATATCTACAAGCAGTGTTCATTATGTTTTTTTATGCCGATTTACATGGGACAAAGTTGTGGGGGAGGGTTTACAACCACTTTCATCAGTACATTTAGCTATAGAGGTTTATACATCAAAATATAAAGAGGAAAAAAACTATAAAGAAGGTATATTGTGGATGAAAGAGGGACTGTATGCCAGGATGTGGATAAGGCATGCTGGGATTTGCGGTGCTGCAATAGTGAAAGATCTGCTAGCTGCCAACCACTGACCAGGTTGCTGTTTGCAGTAAGCGCCATCCTTCTTTTGGGTCCCTCCAGTAGCACCCAGCCTTGTTTTCCAAAAGTATCCAACCATCTGCCGATTAATCTTCAGTCATCAACTGCAAAGTGTCTGCTGTTCTTTGATCATCATTCCCAGATCAGCTCCATTTTACTGGAAAGAGCATTACACACAGAAATGTGATTTGAAAGTGTTTGACAACCGTTTCGCAATTATAACAAATGATATCACCCACACAGCAAACAGAGTAGGTTTACAGAACGCCATCTGAAAGAAGAACTGTCAAAGATACCCCAAAGAAACCAACCAGATGAAACATACTGCATTAGAAAATGACAAAGTTGTAACAAATCTGATTGGTTGCTGTGACACAACACAGAGCGTTATTACTCCAAAGAATTATTGTAAAAGAACTCTTCTACGTTTCTAAACATTTTATACAAACTCATACACCTCAGATCACATATATACTATAATGCAGCCTTTGTGCTGCAGACATAATATTAATACTAGCTTTATTTTATTCCTGGAGCCAAATGTTTACAACAAAAACAAAGCAAACTTTAAAAATGCAAACAATAGAGAAGCCTGTGAGAGGGAAGGCTGGAGGGGAAGTTATCTGAAGCTCCCATGAAACATTTCCTGGAAAAATCTAAAAGGAAAATTCTGCCACCAGGAAGCTGGTGAAAGGAGAATGAAGGCGTCAAGGACCAGCGAAGGGTTCTTCTGGTGTATCAGCCTTGGGACAGACAATGGGACAGCCTTGAGAGTTACAATAAAATGGCATTCACCAAGAATTACACGTCTAGGTTAAACAACATTTCCATTTAAAGGGGCATCAAAAGAGAACACATCTCAATGACAGTTCCACCTCCACATTATACTTACAGATGTTCCTGTGAGCTCCAAACAGGAGGAGCTTCTGGTTTCACAAACGGAAACATCTGAGGACAACATAACTTTCAGTTTTCATAGCTGCCAAATTTTTGCTAACAAACAGGCACACCCGGAATGTGGGCGGTAAATGGAGGAAAGTAGGACAGAGTAAAAACTCAGGTGGAGAATGCAATTCACCATTCATGTTAATATTATTGTGAGTCACCCAGTCAGGTGAAGAGCTTCAGGAATAAATAATAGCAGACCAACAGAACTCCTCCCGACTTCCTGGGATATAAATGTTCTGCTCCAAACTTTACAGACAAGCCCTTGTTTCACCTCTATAGATCCACATAACCTGCTTCTAGTGCTTAAGAGCCCATTTCACACCTGTGCAAATTGCCGTGCGACTTTAGACATGACAAGTCGCATCCCATTGTCTCCAATGGTAACGTTGTAGATCAGTGCGATTTAACCACTTGCCTAATGTGCACTTTCATCCCCCCTTCCTGCCCAATTTTCAGCGCGGTCACAATTTCAATGACATTTGCGCGGTCATTCAACAATGTACCCACATGAAAATTTTATAATTTTTTTTTTCACAAAAATAGAGCTTTCTTTTGGTGGTATTTATTCACCACTGTATCTTTTTATTTTTTTTGTTAAACAAAAAAGACCAAAAATTTTGAAAAAAATAAAAAACACGCAAGTTTTTCTTAGTTTCTGTTATAACATTTTGCAAACAGGTAATTTTTCTGCTTCACTGATGTGCACTGATGAGGATGCACTGATGGGCACTGGTTGGCAGCAATGATCACCAGGACACCGATGATCAGTGTAGATGTCCCCTTTCACACTTGCCAATTACCGGCTCCCCTCATGCTGTCACATCGCAAGGAAAGGAATGCTAATAACTGCCAAGTATGTTTACATCATGATCAGATGTGATTGGACACAGCTGATCACATGGTAAAGGGCTGCTGTGATTGGCCCTTTAGTCTAATCTGTGATCACTGCGTCTGAATGACACAGTGATCACAGAGTGCGTACCGCAGCAGGCACGATTCTGGGAGGATGTCAATAGACGCCCTCCCAGGACTGGACGACTGCACTTTGGCAATAGGGCAGTCAACAAGTGGGTAAAGTTATAGTGATTTTAAAAAGGTGCCTGCACTACTTTGGTGTGACTTTTGATGCGACTTGAGTCGCAGTGGAAATTGTGCGACTTTGGAGACGTGCTAATGTGAACGGAGCCTAAGAAGCCAACAGGTTTGCAATTAAAAATCTCAGTTGCAGCACTTCTTGCACAATTCACAAAGTGATTGTAAAAAAACCTGTTCAGTTTAAAATAGAAATGAAATCCAGCATAAAAGCTGGGGGCTGGGGTGCCAGGAAAAGTCTGATTATTGGAGGAGAGCAGGCCGAGTTCCCTGCACAGTTAGAGAACTCACCATGATGTGTTCTCCTGCCTAGTGTGGTCAGTTTTTAATAGGAAAGCAGAAGGACTGGCAGGAACACCAGGTATTTCGCACAAAGGAAGAAATACAAAGAGAGCAGGATACTTTTTCATACAAGTACATGGTACAGCAGCCACATATCAGGAATGTGAGATGTTGAGTTTACATACTCTTCAAAGACCTGTTTAAAAAGCTGGGAAAACAGTCACAAAATTGCACTGGTCTATACTGACAAATCAGGTTTCATTTTTTTTTTTTTTACTGGTCACTAGAGCTGCACAATTAATCGTCAAGAATCCTTATTGTGATCTTGACTAAGGCCTCTTTCACATGACCTATCCGTTCAGGTTCGCCTGTCAGTTTTTTAGGCGGACCTGAACAGATGCTCCATTGACCTCTATGGAGTGTCAGATGTGAGCGGTGACGTGTCCGCTGACATCCAACCCACTCCGATCCGAAAAACCTACTTTTCCATCCGTCTGCGGATCGGAGGACGACGGACTCTGCGGTCCATCGTCATCTGATCTCCCATAGGGGAGAGTGGCGCTCTGACAGGTCCGTCCTGCACAGTGTGCAGAGACGGACCTGTCATCTTCCTGCTCAGCGGGGATCGACAGAGCGATCCCCGCTGATCAAGCGGATGTCCACGGGGCGGATCATCACGGATCTGTCCCGTGTGAAAGAGCCTTCAAGTGTATCACAATTCTTTCTATGCAAAGAATTCTCTCCGCTCTACTAAAGCGACAGCCTTCAAAAGAAAGGAAGAGAAAAACCGGGCATTCCGCCAAGAATCAAAACATTCCTTATCAGTTGAACTTCAGTATAAACATTGTAACAATTTGTCAATGGAATACTTTGTGCGTAAATGAAAAAAGTTTAAACACTAAACCTTTTTCTGACATTTGTTGGTTTCAAGTTAAAATCATTTTTTTTTGCTAGAAAATTACTTGGAACCCCCAAACATTATATATATATATATATATATATATATATATATATATATATATATATATATATATATAGTTTTTTTAGTAGACACCCTAGAGCATAAAATGGTGGTTGTTGCAATATTTTATGTCGCACTGTATTTGCGCAGCGGTCTTTCAAATGCAATTTCTTTTTTAAATGACTTTAAGGAATAAAAAAAGAAAAAAAGAAACTAACCAGTAAAGTTAGCCCATTTGTTCTGTATAATGTGAAAGATTTTACATCGCAAGAATCGTGATCTTTTTATTCTAAGCAAAAAAATTGTGATTCACATTTTGGCCATCTTTATTCTCCATTTATTTTTGTAATTTCTATTTTTCTGGGCTTTGTTGTCCTTCAAGCGCCAGGATCAGGGCAAACATGGCCACCGCATCTCTCCACGCTCTGCGTGTGAGGAAGTGATGCGGCCGGTGTCTTTCGCCCTATTCCAAGATGGCGCGGGTATGGCCGAACTGCTTCTGCGTATGCTCGCGAGCGTTACTTCCACTGCCACGGCAGATTTAAAGTGGTTGTAAACCCACTTTTTGGGCTTCTATCTATAGGTAAGCCTAGAATAAGGCTTACTTATAGGTAGTGGAAATATCTCCTAAAGGTGTGCCATTTAGGAGATATTTCACTTGTAGTCTGCCGAAAAATTCCAACAGCACAAGAAACTAAACAAAGTGCTATTTTTTTCCCTAGCCTGTGCCGTTAAATCGCGGCTCCCATGCACAGGAGTGACATCACACAGCTCCGGCGAATCACAAAGCCGGAGTCTGCGGCCCAGAAAGAAGAGGGGCCAGAAGATGGACGCTGCCTACACAGGGGACACGGCTGGATTCTTGTGCAGGTAAGCGGCACATAATGGGCTAGTATGCAATGCTAGATCCTAAAGATAACGGCTGAAGATTTTTTTTTATTCTGCTTTATAAAACAGTGTTAGCGCTAATAATGGTAATCCTAAATCCTGCTTGCGGCTGTGTAGTGTACAAGGAAAGCCTCACTGATGCCAGATACTAGTGTCAAAGTTCTTTTGACTGAGTTCCAGCTATAGTTGTGGAATCCTCTTTTGAATCACTCTCCTACTCACCCCAGGTCCAATCATGAAAAGCCTTGCATTCAAGTCAAATGAGAGAGACTACCCTGGTCTATACACGGGATGTCTTGCATTGCAGCTGGACAGTGCCAGAAAAGCCAACACCACAAATCTTCTGTATTAATGAAACTATTCATTTTTAAACAGCAGCAAGCAGGACTATAATCATTAGAGGTAACTCCTTTGTGCAGATCAGAATTTAAAAAAATCCTGGAGTGCAGATTTATTATTTGGAGTCCAGGCAAATCTAAAAGAAATAAAAGTAGCTCTGTGTCTTGTTATTATTTCATCAAAAAAATGAAATAAAAAAAAGAAGAGGTTATTACGTGCAAGCAGTCTGAGAACCTGAATTTGACTTGGTATAAGCCTTCTGCAGTTCTTGTACAGCAAAGCTCAGCCTGGGAGAGGAAGAAGCAGCATAAAAAACAAAAACAAAAAAACAAGTCCGTTGTGCATGATGATGGGTGAAAAGAGAAGAGTGACAGAAGGACACGCTCCTCATTCTCCTGCTTCTCTCATCCACTGTCCTGTTACAGACTAGGGGAGGGACAAGACATGCAATTGTTACTTAACTGCAGCAAAGTGAAATCAAGTCTCCTGCTCTACCAGGCATGGCTGTGCTGTGTGGCAGAGCTGTCTAATTCCCAGGACTGGATGGACAGAAATGCAAACACTCACACGGGTACAAGAGCACCCTTATATACGCATTTATTTTGTAGTCATGGTTTCCCTATTTAGCAGCTGGCCTGTAGATCAGATTTAATAATTTTGAAATGAACATTTAATTACCACCCACACTCTAATTCTTCTTCAAAGTCTTTAATACATTTCACATGGTCTCCCTGAGAAATCGTGGAATACAGGCCTGAACTTACAAGAGCTGGAGCCTCCTGCCAAATATAAAAAGGAAACATAGGAGTTTCTACTACTCAAATTGGCAAGTTTATGGCGTTGAATAAAACTCAAAATGTCTCTTTATCGAGTGAGATCTGCTTTGGCCCAATCATCTCCCATTCTACTAAGCATTAAAGCAGTGGTAAAGTCTTATAATAAAAAGTTTTATACCTGCAAGGCAATCATAACGTGCTATTACCCATACTAGCACATTAGGAAAGACTTACTTTGTGATTGTAATGTCTTTTTTTTTTTCTTAAAAATAAACATGTTTTATTTACCTGCTCTGTGTAATGGTTTTTCGCAGAGCAGCCCGGATCCTCCTCTTCTTGGGTCCCTCACTCCTGACAAGTGCCCTCCACAGAAAGCAGCTTGCTCTGGGGGCACCCGAGCCGAGCAGCAGCTCTGTGCGTCCATTCAGACATGCAGGCCTGACTAGGCCCCGCCTCCTCTCTCTCATTGGCTCACTGACTTTGATTGACAGCAGCGGCCCCAATGGCGCTCCGCTGCTGTCTAAGCCAATGAGGAGGAGAGTCCCGGGCAGCAGAGTCTCTCACGCAACATCGCTGCATAGAGAAGGGCTCAGGTAAACATTAGGAAGGCTGCTGCACACAGAAGGCTTTTTATCTTAATGCATAGAATTCTTTAAGATAAAATCCTGCCTTTACAATCCCTTTAAAACTAAGCCCTCCAGTGGCGCGTTGTCCTCACTGCTGAGGCTTCCATCTTCACCTGGTCCTCTTTCTGGGTTCAGGGACCCTGGCCGTCTGATTGGCTGAGCAGCAATGATGTCACTCTAGCGCATGAGTGCGGGAGTTCGTGGCCGTGGCGCACAGCTCTGAAGAAAAGCCATGGTACGCTGTCCCTTCAGAGCGCATGCACCGGTGAAGTCATCGGCTGCTACTTGCTAGAATATCTCCTAAATGGTTCATGATTAGGAGATAGTAACAGCAGTTCTCAAAATTGGAATCATTCCCACTTCGAAGCAGACAGTCTTCAGCCTCCCAGTGTTCTACAGACTGTCAGCAGCAGGGCTGGATGGTGCATACTTGTGCCTTCCTCCTGCACAGAGTTAAAATACACAGTGTGCATGAGGCCTTAGAAATTAATCTGGAAAGAGGAAAATACTAATATGTACACTGTTATTCTTAGGCTGGTGTGAAATGCTTATATTCAGAAAGTGAGTCTATGGGACTAAACTCACCTGAAGCCTTTTATTTTATAGGGTGTTAAAATTGACTTTATAAGGGGTGTTTTTATGTGGCGCTACCTAGGTAAATACTAATAAAGTAAAAAACTACCAAAATTAAATAAATACGATTGTAAATTAAATTATGTGAATCTATCCAACCTATCACAATAATGAAAAATATAATAATCAGGCTACTAAGCAGCAATAAAGTGCATAAATGTCAATTCCTCTAAATATTAAAGTGCATCAACAATAAGTCTTAATTATAAAAATTCATGCGACAGTGCAACTAGTGAGAACACACCTAGCATAATGCTGCCATGCTTCTATTATACTAAATAAATAACAAGTGCTTAAAAATCCAGAATTATGTCAAAGAAAATAATAAAAAATATTCATATACAAAAGTGGAAACATCCACGTTAACCGCAGATTGCATGCACCAGTGTTAAAAATAGTGCAAAATCCAGCAAAATAAACAATGAAAATTATATTCTGTGTGCATTAAATTCCAGTGCCCAGTGAAACATAGTGTAAACAGTCCACTCCAAACAATGTGCAGTTCGTTTAGCAATAATATCCGTGCAATGTGAGCAGTCAATATGTTGTTCCCTCTTCCCGCATACACGACTGATGCTAAGTGGTGCGATTTGAGCCCATTCAAAATGTATGGAATCATATCACACCGTACTGAATCGCATGTGAACTGAACTGGAATGCGGTGCGGTTCATAATGTGAACTGAGACTGAAAATGTTATTTTGCATATACTGACTCTTTAGAACAGACGGAAACCCCCGCTGACAGGCTTTTTAAGACTGTATGGTAAATTTTTGCACACTGGCACGATTCTGCAGTAGAACGCACCAACTGTTCTGCGGATGCATGGTAGTCAAGTCACGCCAGTCCAGCCAATGGCTGAAGATTCCAAACTCAGAAGACTGAAGAGGGAACTGACGGTGATGGAGGGGATCGCTTACTAGGCAAGTATGCCATAATGTGCAAATGGGCTGTGCATGTGTACATTATAGCAAAAAGCACCTAAATCAGTGTACATCCAAGAGATATTTTCCCCATGGTGACAGTCACAGAGTTTCTATTGTTTGAGTTTATAATAAACAGAAGGATACAAGCACATAGAAGCTGGTTTTACAGCTACGTCTGCATGTACATCAAATGAGCCAACATTGGCCGAGTCTCTAAGCTCCACACGGCACTATTTTTTACTTTAGCAAGTATCCTCAGGATACAATTATGATACAACACACACACTGAAGGGCGAATCCCTGTGACCTTGGATGGCTATAGGGACTGGCAAATTTTATGTGTTCTCCTAAAAAAAAGCCCAACTGTGATTTAGGGGTTCACCCCTCTACTCTCAACCAAAACAAACATTTTGAGCACATATACCTAGATTTGAGAATTCTTCTGGCCAATCACATGACTTCCTGTTCTCCTCCAGCATCACTGGTGGCCGGTCCTCGACATCGGAGAGCCACTCATTGGGATGTGTCTATGACAGACCGGGCTTAAAGGAAGAAGACCGTCAGACCCTGAATGTCATTCAGTACAGAAGACAACAGGAGGAGGAGGAGGAGGATGCAGAGGGCAGCACTAGAGTTTGGAAAGGGAGAGTAGAAAAATTTAAAGCAATACTCCTATTTTATTTGTTTTTTTCAAAATTTTCTCTTGTCTTCCCTTAAAAAAAATAAACAAACACACAGGTGCTTTACCTGCTCTCTCAACCCCCCCCCCCACACACACAGAGACGCTCCTCAATACCCAATTGAGAAAATAAATCATTACACACCAAACCACTGTCTACGATCATCTAACAAAAATCTCCTCCACGTTCCCAAAGCACGGTACAAATCGAAGGGGGATCGGAGATTCGCTGTCCAAGGACCTCGGCTATGGAACGCTCTACCAATCAACATCCGCCAGGAAGAAAACCAACAGGCCTTTAGGAAAAAACTCAAGACCTTCCTCTTCTAGTTGATGATAACTAAGCTCTTCACAGCGCCTTGAGGCAATTCAGTTCACGTTGTGCGCTTTACAAATATTTTCATTCATTCATTCAGGGCAGTAATCACCACCAAAGCTCTAAAAGAAGAGTAAGCACCCAGCTTGTCACATGACCGTGTAGAACAAGGTTTCTCAGCTCCAGTCCTCAAGTACTCCTAACAGGTCATGTTTTCAGGATTTCCCTCAGATGAAACAACTGTGGTAATTACTAAGGCAGTGAAACTGATCAAATCACCTGTGCAAAATAATGGATAGCCTGAAAACATGACCTGTTGGGAGTACTAGAGGACTGGAGTGGAGAAACATTGGTGTAAAAGACCACTAAATGAAGGGTTCGTTAGAGATACAGCAATAGCAGCTTCAGTATTTCTCTCAGTACAGGTTTCCTTTATGTGTCTAGCATTTTTTTTTCGCTCTGATAGGCGGCAAATCGGTAAAGAACAATCACTGATACCAAAGCACGCATAGCTTGTAAAAGTAATACGCAAATACAGCTGTCCTATCTGCCCATGAAGAAAATCAACAAGAATGGAGCACAAAGGTAACGGCACTCTGTGAGAATATTGTTTAAGTTAAAATAACAACGCATACTCATATTTACTATACATTTCCTAGAGCAAGAGATATCCTGCGCCATGGATAAACAATTCTCACATAGATGGGGTCTCAGATTCTCCTGCCTCCAGGGACATTGTTTGCTCGAAATCTGTACATTCTTTCCATGTTTGATTGACTCTCCTCTGACTGCCCTAGATTCCTCAAACAATCCAAAAACATGCTGTCATTTTTAGGCGTCATACAAATGAATATTTTACATACATTTTTCACATTGCTACATATATGTTACAATGATCATCGCAGCTTAAAGCGGGAGTCCGCCGGGACTCCGCGTTTTTTTTTTTTTTTTAAGTCAGCAGCTACAAATACTGCAGCTGCTGACTTTTAAAATAGTGACAATTACCTGTCCAGCGCGCCCGCGATGTCGGCACCCGAAGCCGATCTCTAGATCGACACTCGAGTGCTGCCGCCGCCATCTTTGGTATAGGAATCAGGAAATGGAGCCTTTCGGCTTCATTTCCCGGTTCCCTACTGCGCATGCGCGAGCCGCGCTGCGCAATGAGGATGGTCCCCGCTGCCTCTGGGATCTGTGTGTTTCCCAGCAGGCAGCGGGGCACTTGCGGAAGGGGGCGGGCACTTGCGGAAAGGGGCGTAATGTACGCCCCTTTCCGCAGAGAGCTAGCCCGGAAGTGGGTGCAGTTACCTGGATTATCCAGGTAACTGCACCCCCCCTCCCCCCTGAAAGGTGCCAATTGTGGCACCGGAGGGGGGGAGGAATCCGATGAGCGTAAGGTCCATTTTAGGGTGGACCTCCGCTTTAATATATCCTCTCACTTTTTATATAGGTTTATCTACAGTATCATTTTAAAATGAAAATAGAGTAATGCCACTTAGGCTTGGATTGCACACCTACATACACTCCTAGTACCTGGATGATACCTCTTTAGGCAACATGGAGGATCTCAAAACATGCAAAGAAAAAATTATATAAGCTGCATCCACTATGATCCCGCAGTGTGCCTCCTCCATAACACATCTTGGCCTATACAAGATGAAGTATATTACCACATCTTCAAGCCCTAATCCAGCACCAGTCACCAACCATTCATGAATATATATATAGGGGCAATACCATTCTGGAGGCTGAGCACAGGTGCTTCTCTCAGAGGGACAAATATGACAAATTGTATAAGATCTGGGCATCCTGGATACACCATTAAAGCAAAAATACCTTAATACCCACCCAACCAGCCTTGATCAAAGAACAACTCTAGGCATATAACCTCTACATCAGCCTTTCTCAACCTTTTTAACACAGAGGAACCCTTGAAATAATTCTCCGGTCTCGAGGAACCCCTGCTAAAAATTAGAGATCTACAACTCATGATACATTAGTGTGACGGTCAGTGGGAAGAATGGTCCTTACATTTGTGGTCATTGGGAAGAATTACCTCCTTACAAATAGCTAAAAAGATCAATGGTGTTAGTGGAAACTTATCTAAGAGGCAGAAATTGCCCAATGCTGAAGGAAGCCCTAGCAACCCCTAGGGGTTCCATGGAACCCTGGTTGAGAATCACTGCTCTACATCACATTCTCAACCAAGCCTATAGTTCCTTAAGAGTTTACTAGGGCATACTTCCCACTGAAACCAAATTATTTAATTTTAGCTAGTGTTCCCCGAGCCCTGACATTTTTTTTAAGAGTTCTTCAGGGGTAAAAAGGTTGTGAAAGATTGAGTAAGGCTTCATTAGACATTCTTACTGAAAATGATCACCTCCCTCTTTTCTTCTTAACCTGATCAGCCCATTTACTACTCTCCTTGGAAGTCCATCGTTTGATGGTGGTCAACCTCCCTCCACACCCTCTCATCCGTTTGTACCTTTTTTTATATGTAATAATAATTATTAAAGTTTTGTAGTGAAATAAACACTTTTCCACATAATCTTACATGTCGAGAGTTTCTCAATTCTTCAATATACAGGACATAATTCAATCAATCAGTTGAAATCCCATGGAAACCTGGTTTACACTTAGAATATTAATGACATTTCTTAAATCACTCACCCCAGCAGAAGAAACCCCCCAAAAAAATAGGATTTTAAAATAGCTTACCTGTAAAAATCCTTTTCTTTGATGTACATCAGGGGACACAGAGCCATAGTAATAACTATGGGGGTTATATCGGCGTATCAGGTGCTGGACACTGGCACGCCCCTTAAGGCGTGAACTTCCCCCATATAACCCCTCCCATTACTAGGAGCAATCAAAGTGTATAAGAAGAAGAAGGGAGGGACCTCTGTGTCCCCTGATGTACATCAAACAAAAGGATTTTACAGGTAAGCCGTTTTAAAAATCCTATTTTCATTTCTTACATCAGGGGGCACAGAGCCATATTAATAACTATGTGGGATGTCCCATAGCAATGGCAACTGAAGGGGGGGGGGGGGGGGGGAGACAGAATAAAGGAAACAGGAGGCCAGAGGACTCATACTACAGCCTGCAGTGTATGCTGTGCCCAGAGGCAATATCCTCATGACCTTTAATATCGATTTGATCAAATCGGATAAACGTCTGCACCGAAGACCAATTTGCAGTCTTACAGATCTGAGCCATAGAGGCCTGATGATGCACCACCCAAGAGGCACTAATCACCCTGGATGTGTGTGTTCTTAATATGACAAGGAAGAATTTTCTTCTTTAAGCTGAAGCTTGATCAATCATTTGACAAACCCATTTGGAAAATAGTGGATCTTGACGCTGCCTGTCCATATCTTAGACCCTCTGGCAGTACAAACAAAACCTGTGTTTTGCGAACCTGAGCGGTCGCCTTTAAATAGGTTCTGATCACTCTTACTACATCAAGACACGGTAGTGCTTTCTCTTCCCCAGATTAAGGCTTCTAGGGAGAAAGAGGTAAGAATATCATCTTGGTTTAAAAAAAAACCTGTTACCACTTTTGGTAAAAATTCAGGATGAGGACATCAAACCACCTCATCCTTATGCATGATGCAATATGGCTCTTACAAGACAGAGACGTTAGTTCCAATACTCTTCTAGCAGAAGAAATGGCAAGCAAAAAAGATTATCTTTCTTGTCAAAGAACCAAGAGAATATCTCGTAAGGTTCAAACGGCTGATTCAGCAACGCCGAAAAGACCAATTTTAAATCCTTAGGATTTAAAGGTGCCTTGATAGGGGGATAAACCGTGTTACCCCCTGAATAAGCTACGCACCAAGAAAGCAAGAGGCCATAGGAAAAGACATCGACATGGCCTAGATCTGGCTCTTGATAAAAGTCAAGGTCAGCTTCATTTCAGATCCCATATGCAGGAATCCAGCTTATTGACATACTTCCTGGGGTGCCAACCCCTGGATCCATACCAAGAAACCTATGCCTTCCAGATTCTAAAGTAAGTTATTCTGGAAGCCGGATTCCTGGCTTTAGTCAAAGTAGACACTACCGAAGGATATCACCCACAATCTTTTATAGAGTGGGATTCAACAGTCAAACCTGTTAAACTCCTTGCCAGTAAAGTAGGATGAAATACCGGACCTTGTGCAAGAAGGTCTGGCTATAAGGACTTTTACTGCCCTCTTTATGATCTCGATAAATTAAGATCTTCTGGGACCCGGCTGGGGCCACTAGAATCACCTCCTTCTGTTCCTATTTAATCCTGCGGAGAAGGAAGTAGCAGAGCTGGAGGAAATGCACAGATCAGTGAGAACTGATCCCCTGGGAAGACTAATGCGTCTGTTCCGCCTGCTAGTGGACCCCTTGTTTGACATAAAGTTGTCGACCTTATTAATGAATCAGGACGCGAATAGGTCCATGTCTGGAGTACCCCATCTGACATATTGCTAGGAAGATGTCGGGGTGAAGAGATTGTTCACCTGGAAATAATTGTTGGCATCTCAAGTAGTACGCCTGAAATATTAAAATTTACGATAGGCAAGGAGTGTTGTGTTCTGCCAAAGCTAGAACATTATTCACCTCTTTTTGGGCTGCACAACTTCTCATGCCTCCCCTGGCAATCGACGTAAGCCCCCGCCGTGGCTTTGTCAGACTAAGTCCTGTCAGGACAAGCGGTGGCTGTCTTTAGGTAAATATCTCCTAAACCGTATTAGTAGTGCATCCCAGGGCCCAGCTTTAAAAGCATTCGCAAGCAAAGCCTCATGTCTTTGGATGACGAGGCTCGGGTACTGTTCATTTAGTCCATTACGGAGACATCAGAACAGATCCGGTCAGGATGGCTGGCTCTGAAAGAATTACTGCCTGTGGAGCTCAGTACACACATCCTTACACATGCCCAACACCTTAGACACTGGCGAAAAAAACTGAGGACTCCCAGTAATGGGAGGGGTTATATGGGGGAAGTTTACGCCTTAAGGGGCGTGCCAGTGTCCAGCACCTGATACGCCGATATAACCCACATAGTTATTACTATGGCTCTGTGTGCCCTGATGTAAGAAATTAAAAATATTGTTATTCATAATAACACTACTATATTTATAATGCTCTCTCCCTTAATAATCTGAGCCAATCACAGTTTGTTGAAGTACACATGTGCTTACAGTCAACATGTTGTCATGAACAGAGAGCAGAGGGGTGTCCCTATCAGTGTTAAACATCTCATTCAATATCCAATCAAAAATGCTGGAGGATGTTTTTTGCTGTACATCTGCTACAGTGGAGGAAAAGGATCAGACTTCCCTGTCACAGTTTCCTCAAGTGTAGAGGTTAACTATTTTAGATTAAGGTGAGGCGAAGGAGAGATTGCATGCAATGTGTCACAGTGCGGCCCTATGTTCTACCTCATATCCTCCGTTCTGATAAGTTATGAAAATGTTTCACCTTCGCTTACAATACATCATTTCTGCTAGACTGTGAGCTTTTCTGGGGCACAGGTATTCTTCTAAATGATTTTGTGTATCCTGGGCATAATACAGATTGGGTCTATACAAATACAGCAAATCAAACAATAATGGGTAATGCATGAAAACAGTATTTTCTTAGACTTTTGACCACTTTTTCTAGATTACACAATGATGGATCTGAAATTTTGATCCCCCCCCCCCCCCCCCCCATACACACGTACGTCTTACATCTATACTCATTGTGCAACAAATACGGTTACTAAGCACCAAGCCCTCACCATTACAAGGATGGAATGTAGTCATTTGCATTGGCATTTCATGTATTTAGAGTACAAGAAGCTGTGATGACTACAGATGCACGTTAGTCCAGGGATACACAGAACACACATGTAAGACAAGTAACGGAAACCAAATGGATGTGTGTTTTCTAAACCAGAACTCAGAAAAAGGAGAAAATTAGATTATATAGCAAGAGTATACAAGTGATAATGTACTTGTATATTCCAAAACCAACAACTGAGTTCTACCCTGGGAAGAAATATAGAGGGGTCTTTCCCTTACAACGTAGAGATTTCCACTAGCTTCCTGTAGCCTCTCTAAAGCCTGGGACACACGGGCCGAATGTCGCGCAGCATCCGCCCATTCAATAGAAAACAGTCGACATTTGGCTCATGTGTACTGCAGCCGGTCAGACAGAACACGGCCTTTAGGTCAGCTTCTGTCAATGGGACACGACCCAAAAAGGTCAGCCAATTGGCTCCCAATCAGTGCTTAGCTAGTACAGCGGGTCCCCCAGAGCTGTCAGTTTTTTTTGTTGAGCCCTGCTTGGTTGAACGAAAAAAATAAATAAATACTAGTGTGTACCAAGGCTTAAAGCGTTTGTTACCCCAATACTTCCTATTCCTGATATGAGCCTGCTGTACCATGTACGAAAAATGATCCCGTTCTCTTTGTATTGCTTCTTTATGTGAAATCCCTGGCTTTCACTGGGAAGCTCAGTGTACTGCCTCTTCTTCTCCCCCCCAGCTCCTATGCAGCTGAGATCAAAGGGAATGTGATCACTGATAATAAAAAAAAATGTTTTGCCTTTCCTTTCTATTTTAAATGGAATAGGTTGTTTTACAAGGTGATCATTTACAAATCACTTTAAAGTGGTAGTAAACCTAGTTACACCACTTGTACCTACAGGTAAGCTTAGAATAAGGCTTACCTGTACTATAGGTACTGTGAATATTTCCTAAACAGTTCAGGAGATATTCAGAGTGGATGGAGTTAATGAACTTACCGGCATATGCGCTCTGAAGACCCGGCTTACAGTGCTGGACCTTCAGAGCCCGTGCCATAAACGGCAGCTCCCAAGCGCATTCGTAGGAGTGACATCATGGAGCCTCCAGCCACTCATGCAGTCGGAGGCTGCAAACCTGGAAGGAAGACCAGAAGAAGATGTCAGCCCCTGTGGCGATGCATACTAGCACATTATGACATTGCCTTGCAGGGAAATTTTTTTATTTTTTTTTTAACCACCTGCAGTTTACTACTGCTTTACGACAGCAAGTGAAATCTGCCCAATGTGATGTAGATAGCTTAAATAAACGGACAGTGGTTTCAACCCCATCATTCTGTATTCAAAACTGAAAGAAAACCTTTTGGCTATTCACATACTTTAAGGTTGAAATTTAAGTAAATCTAAGGCATGCTAAACACATAATAGCAATGCTCAACCAACAGTAAAAGCAGAACCCAACAGCATTTAAGCACCACAACCTGAAAACGTGTTTAAAGAGGAAGTAAACCCTGATGAGTTTACTTCTACCTCTTTGATTCCCTGCAAAGGTAAAGCATAATGGACTACTATGCATCCATCTTCTCGGTGGGTTTTGCTGCTCCGCCGCTGTCATTCGGCGAAGCCGCGATGACGTCACTCCCCCGCATGCGCCACGCATATCGCCGTTGACCGCGGCACGCTCAATGCGCATGCGCGCCGCTCTCGACGGCGCATGCGCTGTCGACAGCGGTGCCTGTCTTTCGGCAAATATCTCCTAAACCGTGTAGGTTTAGGAGATATTTATTGGACCTACAGGTAAGCCTTAATTTAGGCTTACCTGTAGGTCAAAGTGTGTTGTAAGGGTTTACAACCACTTTAACAACAAATAGAGTTTACAATCCTATCTACTTACTAGGGCTAGCAGCTCCTGGCTCCTCCCCCTTGACCAGTGCCCCCAATAACAAGCTGCTATAGCTGTGGTTGGGCCTTACCCCACCACGCGCTCTCCTCATTGGCTCACTGACAACAGTGAGGGTCAATGGCTGCCTCAGCTAATAAAGGAGAGGGAGTCTTGGGACAGCTGAGACTCTGGTGCACATCGCTGGATCAAGAGGGGTCTCAGGTGTCTGTGCGAGTTCAGCCATAGGGAATGTTGGTGCTTTCACCAGGGGTGAACATAACGTACTATGGCAGCAACCTGTAAGGTTGAGTTTTTAAGCACTAGATCTGTATCCTGGGCATGATTTTTCAAGCTAGTCTGAGAAGAGGTTATGGGGTACTGGAAGACAGGAGACAGTTCAGAACTACATTTACACTTTAAAATGTTACTAAACTCACAACAGTAAAATCAGTCTGCATGCTTGTTATACTCACTGTGGAACCTAATGGGTTAATCCTGTGCATTGTGTAAAAAAGCTGTTTGACTGTCTTCTCTGATCCTCCCCTTCTTTTACTGTCCACAATCCATCTCCTGATAGTACAGAGCCTTTTGCGATATTCTGCACATGCTCAGTTTGGTGTGTATTGCTAGAGAGTTTTTTTTTTCTCTTTGGGTGGGTGCATGCAATCAGCACAGGGCCAGGGGGTCAGGGGTCCTGCAGCCTCCTAGGACAGCCAGGGGAGAATGAAAACTCCTCCTACAAGCTTTAACTAGTGCTCAGTCGGACACTGATAGAAGTCACAAGACTGCTAAATACTGCACATGAGAAAGGGTATTTAGCAGTTTTATATTTACTAAAATAATTGCTTTTCCACATTCTGTGTACTGTGGATGACCAGACATAATGTATGCAGGGTCCTAGGTTTAGTAACACTAAGACGGCTTTCACACCGAGCTGCGGGGGGCGTCGTCGGTAAAGAGTCATAAAGCGTTTTAGCGGGACTATTCGGCCCGCTAGCTGGGCGGTTTTAACCCCCCTGTTAGTGGCCGAAAAGGGATTAAATCCGCCCACAAATTGCCACCGGAGTGGCGTTTTGCCAGCGGTATCGCAGCACTGCCCCATTGATTTCAATGGAGAGGAGCGGTGAGTTCACCGCTCCTTCATCACTCCAAAGAATCTGCTGCCAGGACTTTTTGTGACACCGTGCCAGCGCACCGCTCCAGTGTGAAAGCCCTCACGCTTTCAAACTGGAGCGAAAGGAGCCGCTTTTTTTAGGCGCTATACAGGTGCTATTTTTAGCAATGTAGCACCTGAAAAACACTGGCAGTGTGAAAGGAGGCGTCCAAGTAAGATCCTACGATCACATCTTGCTCTCGCAGTAAGAACCATGTGTAAATGAAGAAGAAATATTACACCAGGTATCAAAAAGACAGCTACAGATAAACAGGGCAACTCAAGGATGTAATCTGCTGTACAGATTTGTACTTATTCTTATCCAAAGTAGTACAAAGTACATTTATTACATCAACAGTGAAACATCACAAAGCAACCAATAAGAATTCTGTTCTACTACTACATTATAAAAGTCAACTGAAATCCGACTGGTTTCTTGGTTTACAAAACATTACACTTGCACTAAATGAGTTTGATAATGTTTACAGTGTAAGAAAAGCATATGCCACCTATAAACTCAATGGGTTTATATGAAAGGTAAGGGATGGGCGTAGAAGGAAGACAACTGCAACCAACAGATAAGGGTGAGGGGTTATCAAAAGAAAGTCACACAAATAGAGCTGTGAGTGTTTAGCAAGTCAAACCGTCTCCTGTACAGACATGAACGTTATTGTGCTATTGATCGTTTCAGGAAAAACAGGAAATTTCTAGGCTTTGCTTTACAAGGTTAAAGAGATGACAGAAGGCATGTTATGGGATCAAGAATAATGGTCTGGTCCCGAAGGTAAGCGGGCCTTAGTCTGCCTTAGTCTGTGTGCAGCAGTAATGTACAGTGCCTTAAAAAAATATTATGTTACAACCAAAAACGTAAATGTATTTTATTGGGATTTTATGTAATAGACCAACACAAAGTAGCACATAATTGTGACGTGGAAGGAAAATGATAAATGGTTTTCAACACTTTTTACAAATAAAGATGTAAAAAGTGAAAAGTGTGGCGTGCATTTGTATTCAGCCCCTCTGATTCAATACTTTGTAGAACCGCCTTTCACTGCAATTACAGTTGCAAGTCTTTTTGGGGATGTCGCTACCAGCTTTGCACATCTATAGAGTGACATTTTTGCCCATTCTTCTTTGCAAAATAGCTCAAGTTCTGTCAGATTGGATGGAGCGCATCTGTGAACAACAATTTTCAAGTATTGCTACAGATTCTCAATTGGATTTAGGTCTGGACTTTGACTGGGCCATTCCAACACATGAATATGCTTTGATTTAAACCATTCCATTGTAGCTCTGGCTGTATGTTTAGGGTAGTTTTACTGCTGGAAGGTGAACCTCCGCACCGGTCTCAAGTCTTTTGCAGACTGCAACAGGTTTTTTTCTAAGATTGCCCTTAATTTGGCTCCATCCATCTTCCCATCAACTCTGACCAGCTTCCCTGTCCCTGCTGAAGAAAAGCATACCCACAACATGATGCTGCCACCGCCACGTTTCACAGGGGGGGATGGTGTATTCATGGTGATGTGCAGTGTTCATTTTCCACCACACATAGCGTCTTGCTTTTAGGCCAAAAAGTTAAATTTTGGTCTCATCTGACCAGAGCACCTTCTTCTATGTTTTCCCCACATGGCGTCTCGCAAACTGCAAACTGGACTTCTTATGGCTTTCTTTCAACAACGGATTTCTTCTTTCCACTCTTCCATACAGGCCAAATTTGTGGCGTGCACAACTAATAGTTATCCTGTACAGATTCTCCCACCTGAGCTGTAGATCAGCTTCTCCAGAGATTCCATGGGCCTCTTGGCTGCTTCTCTGATTAATGATCTCCTTGCCCGGCCTGTAAGTTTAGGTGGACGGTCATGTCTTGGTAGGTCTGAAGTTGTGCCATACTCTCTTCATTTTCAGTTGATGGATTGAACAGAGCTCCGTGAGATGTTCAAAGCTTGGGATCTTTTTCTAACACAACCCTGCTGTAAACTTCTGTTCATTAAGCTTCTCTAACTTCTGAGGGCTTCACAGAACAGTTGTATTTATACGAAGACTAATTACACACGGGTGGACTCTATTTACTAATTAGGTGACTTCTGAAGGCAATTGGTTCCACTAGATTTTAAATAAGGGTGTCAGAGAAAAAGGGGGGGGGGGGGGGTGAATGCAAAAGCATGCCACACTATACACATAATTATAAAGAATTTTGAAAACCATTTATCATTTTCCTTCCACTTCACAATTATGTGCCACTGTATTGGACTATCACATAAAATACATTTACATTTTTCTTTGTAACATGACAAAATGTGGAGAGTTTTAAAGGGTATGAATACTTTTTCAAGGCACTGTATGCGAAGGGCAATCAAACACCTGCTTTGGGGGTCAGTATTTCCCCCCATAGCATTGCATAGCAGACTACTCCCATTCATCCCACAGAAGGACAAAGCAGTGGTAGTTGGAACAGTCATTAATCCGCGGCTTGATTACGCAAACTCCCTTTACTTAGGATTACCCCAATATCAACTTGCGCGCTTACAACTTATCCAAAACACGGCGGCAAGGCTGATAACAGGGAAAAAACCCTGGGAATCAATCTTCCCTACCCTGAGGAGCCTACACTGGCTAACCGTAAAGAATCGAATCACATTCAAGACCCTCTGCCTCACCCACAAATGCATGCATGGAGACACTCCTCAATACCTATTCGAGAAAATAAAACACTACACGCCCAACCGCAGTCTTCGATCCTCTAACCAAAACCTCCTCCTAGTTCCCAATCTAGGTACAAATCTAAGGGGGAACGGAGATCCGCTGTCCAAGGACCACGGCTATGGAACGCTTTACCAACCAACATCCGCTTGGAAGAAAACCTCCAGGTCTTCAGGAAAAAAACTCAAGACCTTCCTCTTCTAGAAGCTGGACAACAAAGCTCCGCACAGCGCCTTGATGCGATTCAGTTCGCTTTGAGCGCTATACAAATTATTCATTCATTCAGCATTGAGCCGAGTAAACCAAACCAAGAAAAAAATGGCATCCAAGGTACAATTTTGATCATATTTATGTAGTGTGTGCAAGTGTTTAAATGTCCAACACATAAATGGACTTGGCCATGGCATAGGTGCTGCCACTGCCAGAATGTGAATTCACAACCAGAGAGAGACGTAAACAGTCCTAATTCTATACAGATATAGGCGTATGCCCATATGAATAGAGATGCACTACAGACCACATTTTACACAGGGTCATATCAGAAAGATGTACTATAGAACACTTACGCCTTGGCAATAGATGGCAATGTGTTTGAGCCGCTGCTGTCAATTCTGCCCCACTGGAGGGCAAATTGGGAATAAATGAATAATAGACAGCACCTGCCCCACCTATAGAATATACTAGATCCTGATGTGATACTCAGTGTCAGTGACTATACCTTGTATCCTATAATGACTTCTAACAGATATAACAAATGAATAATACAACAGTGAAAATTATAAATTGCATATATAGATTAGAAGTTCACTGAATGGAAATGTTGTTGGCCATTATGGCACCTTTAGTGCAAGAAAGGTCAAGAAAAAGGTCTGCAGTCTCTGACCATCTCTCGTGTCATGTCCTCCGTCTCCAACCACCTCTTGTGTCATGTCCTCCGTCTCCAACCACCTCTTGTGTCATGTCCTCCGTCTCCAACCACCTCTTGTGTCATGTCTGCAATCTCTTATTTAAATTTAAACACACTGCTAATAGTATTAGCAAAATTTCAATTCGGTGCACCTCTAGCAGACATGATACAGGAGACGGTCAGAGACTGCAGACATGATACAAGAGATCAATGCAGCTTCACCAGTGCCTGTCAGATGCAGCCTACCAGTCAGCTGAAGCAGCCCGTCTGTGCCCTTCATGCAGCCTTACCAGTGCCTGTGCCCATCAGATGCAGCAGCCTTTCTGGGCCCTTCATGCAGCCTCACCAGTGTCTGTGCCCATCAGATGTAGCATCCCGCCAGTGCCCATCATGTACAGCCTATCAGTGCCCATGACATGCAGCCTGCTAGTGCCTATCATGTACAGCCTACCAGTGCCTGGTAATGCGATGTCACGCTGTGTCAGATATGAATCACAGTGCAGCCACTGTAATGATGTCCCGCCTTCTATGACACATGGCACAATAATTCCTAGCATTGGATCAGTGTGCCGTCTATCACAAAAGGGCAGTCTAGGAGGCGCAACATAGTTAGTGGCTGCACGGCGATTCAGATCTCTGACACACAGCGCGAGATCATGCTACTAGGCACTGTGGAGGCTGCATCTCATGACACTCATGAGAACAGCAGGAGGGAGGGGAGACTGACAGGGGCGTGCAGGGATAATACATGCGTGGCACCTGGCGGGATGGACATGCCCCTTTTTCGGCTCCATTATCTGCACTTTTCTTTCGGCGGCCGAAATTTCGCTGCACCACTAATATAGAGGACTGTGTGAAACAAAGTCCAATGTAAATCATTTTATTAGAAACTTATGAATTCTTTATAGTGACTATTTAAAGTGATGGTGATGGCTGTGCAAACAAAGTCCTTTCCTTGTGAAAAAGTGCTGTAGTGCTACGTGTTCCATCGGTGTCAATGCATCCACCTCATGGGGGCTATAAAAGATCTGCATTCTCCAGATATGTTGGACTCCCTTGCCTTACAGCAGGAGGAGTCTACTATGCCTGTAGGTCATTAATGGGGACCAATCCCAATATGATCTCCTCTGGTTGCTCCCTTTATAGTGGGTTACCGCCGATGATGACTGCGGGGCTCCATGGATGGAAATGTGCGGTATATGGAAAAAAAAACTCTAAAATCCTCAGATGATATATTGGAAACCAGCAGCATACATAATAAATCCATAAAAGGTATTGCTAAAACTGTCAACATGACAAAGCTGGATGACACTCAGCTGATCTGCATCCATGCGATCCGATTCTGCTGCGAACGAAAAAAAAAGGTCCCGTGCGAGTTTCGTCTGAATGTGATGCAAATTCAGCCATGCAATTTGTATGGCTGAGTTTGCGTCGCACGGACATCGCATGTGATTTGCGGTGCAAATTACATCCAATGTCAGACAGCACAGCAGTGTGGACCAGCCCAAAGACTCAAGTAGAAGAGAGCTACAGAGGAAAAATGCTCAAATACTGAAAACTGTTTGTATGGAAAGAATAAAAGTACATTCTCAAAAAAATAAAAAATTACTCTTGTTCATTTCAAAACTTATACTACAAAATATCACATACAGAGCAATAAAATAGTGACATTACCAAATCTTCCGAGACTGGCAGTCAGAGGCAGAAGTGCCCTTAGAATTCACACTACAGATATAAAGCTATGAGAGTGTCTATGCCAGCCGTCAAATGGCAGACCATCAGCCCGGCAGTCTGAAGATCCCCACCGCTAAAAGTGATTGGTTGCTGGGACCGCGGCCGACCCAGCAACCAATGACATCATGTGTGCGTCCCACCCTCTTCAGCAAGGTTCTCGCCGCAGATCCCACCCTCTGCAGCTTGCTATCATCTCAGCTCCCGCGTCGTGCCTGCCCGAAAGGTACGCCGTTTACTTACATGCTGTTACGCTGGTAAGCAGGGCACACTGATGGGCACATCATTATGTTAAGGGGCACTCTGATGGGAAAATATCATGGAAAGGGGTACTCTGATGGGAAAATATCATGGAAAGGGGTACTCTGATGGGAAAATATCATGGAAAGGGGTACTCTGATGGGGACAGCTGATGGAACTTGACAAAAAAAATTGTGTTGAAATGCTATGGACAATGAACATTTCTCATTTCTTTGATAGACATACAGTGACTGCAATCTTTCACAAACCTGAGATTCAGATGTTGACCGGAAGAAAATTTTACTGACCAGACTTCTTTGAATTTTCATTCAATACCCCTGTCCTGGGCATATTCACATATCAGAAGGGATTCTGCTTAGAACAATTAACATTTCTGCACATTGCCTAACACAGCAAATCTTCCCTATTCAGGTTAGTTCCACTTCCACTAAGCTCTCAAGACCCCAAAAAAATGACCAGGACTTCTGTGCCTAATGGATAGCTACACAAAAAATAAAATGCAAATAGAACTAGTGGTGTTACCCATCAAAAACAATGGAAAAAATTGGCAAACCCCATTGAGCATCGCATATTTAAAAAATAAAAATAAAAAAAATGTCAAAGATTCCCAATACCTTTTGTCAACCAGGTCCTGTATAAATACACCATATTAAATATGAACTGTATAAAAGGAAGACAGGGCATGGAACTTGTGGGTCATCATGGTAAAGGGGGCTGACAGCACAGCATACTACAAGCTGGAAATTCTTGTCCTTCCACTCTTTGGAATGCCGGTTATCTTTGGAAACATCATTAGCTGAATCAGCAATAGCCACTCCACTCACATGTAACCCTAGACACACCAGAGAACGCGCTTCACTGGGCAGCCTGTGGACAAATACATAACCCCACTTTACCAATATAAAATTATCCAACAGCTCAATGAGAAACTGAAGGGGGTATAGCGTCTAATAAAACTCTGATTGTTGTATATGGCAGGCTAAACCAAGGGCACTTAATAGACATAAGCAATAAAAATAAAAATAAATAAAATACATGAAAACAACAAGTATAACCTTGTATAAGACAGATGTAGAACATTTGTCAATTGTCTCTGATCATCCTTCTGAACCCATTTTTTGGCATTCCAAAAAATTCCTCTAAAGTCAACTGCCTAGAAATGACTATAAACTTCCCTGTGTACATGTACTGATAATATAACAGAGGAGAGTTTAGGGGCAGCTGAAAAAATGCCCAACTGCTCCCAAATGTCCGTTTACCAGCAGCAGTGTACAAGAGGCCTTCAGCCTCATTCAGACGAGGCGGATCTCTCAGTTGATCTCAGCTGAGCCGGTGGATTACAGGTCCCTTTCTGCTCACTGAGCGGGGAGGGGCTTGTCGAGCGCCGCTGGATTCTATGGAGAGATCAGATGAAAATGGACAGCATGTCCATTTCATTAGATCTCACCTGATCCGATCCGCCAGTGACAGATCCGGACGTAGGGCCATCCGTCTGCTTTTGGTGGATCGGACCGGGTCAGATGTCAGCGGACATGTCACCGCTGACATCCTTCGCTCCATAGACCAGCATGGAGTGCCCATTCAGGTCCGCCCTCAAAACTGACAGGTGGACCTGAACGGTCTGACAGTGTGAAAGGGGCCTTAGCGGAGAAGGGAGGGGATGCGACCCCGGCCACCCCCCCCCCCCCCGGGGGACGCCCCCCCCACCGCCTCTCCCACAGGACCGTACCCTTTTCAAAAAGGGACAGCTGGTGCATGGAACTTCTCCCCGTACTGCTGTCACACAGAGTGTTTGGCTTGCTGAGCAGCTGCAGAAAAGGGAACATGTTATATGTTTCACCTAAAAAGGCCTGAAGATTACATGAAACGAAAAAAAATAAAAAAAGGGGTAGTTGCAATTCCTTATGTCACGCTGTATTACTGCAAAGGTCTAGGAAATGCAAAAGTACGTTTTGGGGGAGGGGGATTAAATGAACTACCCAATTTTTTGCCAACTATAAAAGATAAGGTTGCACAGAGTAAATAGACACCAAACATGTTAAGTATTAAGGCTGCATTCACAACGGAGCATTTCAAAGTTTTTTTACAACGATTTTGCGGCGTTTTTACCGAGATTTTGTTCAGGTCACCAATGTAAAAGGCAGAAAAACGCCTGTAATCTTCCCCAAAGAAGCTCATGTTCTTTTTTGAGCTAATGGTGTTTTTCAGGCGACAAAACCCTCAGATGTGAACAGGTGCCATTGAAATGAATGGGATTTTGCTTGTTGGGCAAGTTTTTTTTTCAGGCAATTTATGAGCTGAAAATGCTCAGGTGTGAATACAGCCTAAATAAAAAGGAAATGGTGACAGACTTCAGTACCCTATATTTCCTATACGGGATGCTTTAACATCCCCTTATAGGTAATCAGTTTAGCGTTATGGAGGAAGTATGGTGCTAGAATTATTGCTCTCATTCTGGGGTGCGAGGCGATATGTAACATGTATCACAATCAACCTTTTCAGTGTGCATTTACATTTGTATGTGCGCATATGTGGGGGTGCCTCAATTTTTTTGTGGGGGGGGGGTGGGGGATTTTGTGTGCTTGGGTGTAACTTTACTTTTTTACAACAACAAAAAAAAATGTTACTCATTTTTTGGAGACAGGTTCTCTTTAATGAGACATCAAAGGTTTAAAAAGGACCCTGCATGTCTCCTCTGTGCTCTGCTGAATGTAATGCAATGCATTACATTCTTTCTTGGCCTTGATGGCCAAGGTAAATATTCAACAGGGATCCATAAGTGACGTCATACACTTTGCCTCTGGGACAGGAATAACATGGGGAGGAGAAGGGATGTGTGTCCACTCTACTCCCTACCCCTCTACCCAGCAGCACCCACTATGCCAGTCCCGGGCCCACAGTTGGGGCGTGCACAAGGGCCGGCTACTTTACCTGGCTTTGTGGAAGCCTTCAATCTAACAATTAAACTGAGTAGATGTGTTTTTTTTTTTTGTTTTTTTTTTACAACACAACACTACACTACACTACACACACACACACACACACACACACACACACACACACACACACACACACACACACACAACATGCCCGAAACTGCATGTCTGCAATCCTGATATACAAAGAAGCCTGTGTAAATGGAGCTGCAGGGCATTCCTCAGATATGACTGGCCCAGTACAGTTAAAGCAGAGTTCCGCCTGCAAAAAGTGTTTTTTTAAGTCAGCAGCTACAAATACTGCAGCTGCTGACTTTTAAAACAAGGACACTAAGTGTTGGTTCACACTAAGGCAGCACGACTTGCAGTGCGACTGCCTCAGGGCACCCGCAATGTCCTCACCCAAATTCACCCTGGGTGGAGGCACCGCCATCTTAAATAAGGGCCTTGCGGCTTCCCATCTGTTTCTCTGTCGCATTCCGACTGGGACCTGTGCGTCTCCCAGACGACAGTGGGGGGGGGGGGGGGATGAAGGAGGGGTCGGACATAGATCACCACAGATACTTTGGCAATCTTTCGCCAAAAGTGGGAGCAAATACCTGGATTAGACTGCTCCCTCCTCCCCCCGAAAGGTGCCAAATGTGACATCGGGGGATGGGGGGAATCAGTGGAAGTTCCATTTATGGGTGGAACACCGCATTAAGCAAAAGCAACCCATAGATGATTCATTTTCTTTCCTTCCAACATGGATGGAAGAAAAGAATATTGCTTGATTCCCCCATCAACGCTATGTCTCCCGCAGCGCTATTGTGTTCTGCCAGCAGTAGGGGTGTGAGGAGACATCCCAGCCGGCAGAATACAATAATTACTGCTAGCAGATATAGCCACCAGCAGTAATCACATGTAAAAATATATGGACAGGCTGGTTTTACCCAAGTCAATCAACAGATTAACTTGGGTACAAATCGGTCTGCCCATACAGAGATCAAATCTTGACCGATCCCTGGTGAACCAGCTGAATTTCGATCCATGTTTGGCCGGCTCTACAGCTTCCTGCAGGCTCACTCAGGTGGGTTCAGACTAGGATGACAAAAAGGCCTGAGCTCATCCCTACTGACCAGCAATAATAATCCATTTCTGTCATAACGGTAATGATCTTTATAATTGGTAAAGTGATTATGCTGATAAAACACACAGGAACTACATATACCACTTTACTCAGAAATAGGGGTGCAACAGGTCAAAAAAAACTCACGGATCGGATCGTTCCTCGGATCAGAGTCACGGATTGGATAATTTTTCGGATCAGCAAATAATAATTGAATTTGCAAAAACCTGTGAAAATTCCACCACCATATAGTCCCGACTGTAGCATCCTCAATCTCCCCACTGTAATATACATCTCCCCCACTGTAATATCCATGTCATCTCCCTCATTTGACAGAGCGATCACATTGTAAACTGCGACGGGTGCACCAAGATGGCCGCCGCTCTGGAAATAGGCCGAAGCCTTTCCTAAGGCCGAGACCACTGAGCTCTCCACAGATTGAGGCGTGTGCCGTTCCCAACTGGGTGACCCATTCGGATCACGGATCGGTGACAATCTGTTGCACCCCTACTGAGGAAAAATGTAAATACATACATAAGCGTGATCCAGCAATGTGCACAAGAGCCAAGGCTCTCTCTGCTCTCTCATTAGCTCATATAAAGCAGAAAGGGCCATTGGCTCCCACTGCTGTCAATCAGAGCCAGTGAGTGGGGGTGGAGCCAAGCGCTGCTCTGTTTGTCTTATGGATACACAGAGCACGGTGGCACAGGAGCGAGTAAGCACGAGTGCCCCCACAGAGCAGAGCAGGTATAGCAAGTATAAAATGTTTGTTATTTTAATTAAAAAAAAAGAAACCAGGCTTTACAATCACTTCAACCTCTCAGTAGTCAAAGTTAGGGAGGTTAGGGAAGAACAGGAGGTGTGAAGAAATCCCAGCATGTCACCAGAACTAGCATCTTCATTGGAAGATTCCCAGTCTATTATTGTCCTAATGCAGACCCAAAATTAGGGATTTTCTTTCACTTTAGTAAACAGTACAGATAGAGGGCAACACTCCACAACAGAGAAAAAGACCGCAATAAAAACTGACAGGGGTTATAATCCCTCTCCACTCCATCAAAAAAAAAAAAAAAAAAAAAGGTTTGCATTTAGTTACAATTTCATACAGCAACACTGTCTTCAGTAAGCATTGCAAATTCTCCTTGGCGTCTACCAACCAAAACATTTCCTGCACCAATGAAGAGAAAGCAGAAGAATCAGAGGGCAGCTTGTGCAATAGATAAACAGGAATTTACAGCCGAAATCTAGAGAAATATTGTAAACAAAACGTGGATAGTATAAACAGGTCAGACTGGTGTTTATGTTTTATAGATGTAACTTGTTCAGGAGCAGATGAGGTGCAGAGATTATTACCTGATAAGATTAGGTTCCTTTATCACAATTCCCACTGGGTTTAAAGTGGTTGTAAACCTATGGTGTGAAACATGAACAAAGCATATCCTCCTATATTGTGTATTTACCTCAATCCCAAGCATGAATGTCATTAGTTGCCTCGCTACAAGTCATTTCTGACAGGTTGTGTCAACTCCAAGCAATCAAGGGGGGCAGGGGAGGGTAGCTCTAGCACACTGCCTGTGATTACGCACTTCAGTTGTGCATGTTTCTCTAGGAAGGGGGTGCTCAACCTGTGGCCATCCAGCTGTTGCGGACTACAAGTCCCATGAGGCCTTGCAAGACTGACAGTTACAAGCATGACTCCCAAAGCCAGTGGCATGATGGGACTTGTAGGTCTGCAACAGCTGGAGGGCCACAGGTTGAGCACCCATGCTCTACTTCTGGAGATTGTGTGGAGGGTGTGTCCATTCCCTCCACTCAGGTCTCAGATTATACTCAGCTCTCCTCTCTGAGCTGTACAGTATGTACATCGGAGCTGTGTAAAATGCGTTCTTTGGAAGGCTTGTAGAGGAGAGATTTCTGCAGATACAACTTATGTTGCAGAGACATCCTTGATGAAAACCTGCCCCAGAGCTCTCTGGACCTCAGACAGGGGAGAAGGTTCATCTTCCAAACGGGACAACGACCCTAAGCACACAGCCAAGATAACAAAGGAGTGGCTACAGGACAACTCTGTGAATGTCCTTGAGTGGCCCAAGCAGAGCCCAGACTTGAACCCGATTGAACATCTCTGGAGAGATCTGAAAATGGCTGTGCACCGACGCTCCCCATCCAACATGATGGAGCTTGAGAGGTCCTGCAAAGAAGAATGGAAGAAGCTGCCCAAAAATAAGTGTACCAAGCTCGTAGCATCATACTCAGAAAGACTTGAGGCTGCAATTGGTGTTTCAACAAAGTATTAAGCAAAAGCTGTGAATTCTTATGTACATGTGATTTTTTTTTTCGTTTTTTTACTTTTAATAAATTTGCAAAGATTTCAAACTTCTTTTATGTTGTTATTATGGGGTACTGTTTGTGGAGTCGTGAGGAAAATAATGAATTTAATCCATTTTGGATTAACTACACACACACACTTTATAAAGCACAACCAGTGGCCTCGCATGTTAGTGAGGGACAAAGTTTGTTTGGGCCAGCTTGGCCCCAATGAACTATACTATAACTGTCAAAAGTTTTTGGGACACCTGCCTTTACACACACATGAACTTTAATGGCATCCCAGGCTTAGTCCGTAGGGTTCAATATTGAGTTGGCTCACCCTTTGCAGGTATAACATCTTCAACTCTTCTGGGAAGGCTGTCCACAAAGTTTAGGCTACTTTCACTGGGCAGTGCCGGCGTTAGCGGTAAAGTGTCGCTAGTTTTAGTGGCGCTTTTCAGCCTCTAGCAGGGCACTTTTAACCCCTGCTAGTGGCCCAAGAAAAAGTTTAAAGCACCCCTGTTGTGGCAATGTCTGGGCTTTTGTCCAAAGATGCTTATTGCAGGACTTTTTTTCCTGTGCTGGAAGTGCACCTCCCCAGTGTAAAAGCCCCAAGAGAGGCACTTTTATCACCCCCTGTAGTGCATGTTCATACCTCAATAGCATAATAAATAACATATTAGATTTTGCACTCCAGCAATATATAAAGAGTTTGGAAATTGTAGAGAAAGGTTAAATAACACATTACAATTGAATTACACCCATTAAATTTTAGACAACTAAAATGAGTTTTAGTCGACTAAAATGTACTGGAGATTTAGTCGACTAAATACGACTAGAACTAAAACAACTGCAGAAGACTAAAATGGGACTAAAACTAAAATGCCATTTTAGTCCTAAGACTAAAACTAAATCGAAGTTTGCTGCCAAAATTAACATTGCTTCCCAGAAAAATGTAAGCTGTTATAGCTGCAAAGGGTGGGCCAACTCAATATGGAACCCTACGGACTAATGCAGGCCATACACGGTCGAATTTCGAACGAATTTTCTTTTCAAAATCAGAAAATTCGTTTTTTTTGTGATCCGATGATGCCACCATTGATTTTCGAAATTCGGCCGACCAAGCCTTCAATTTCACCTCATGTTGCTACAGAAAAGAATTTTCTTGGCTGGGAATCTTCTTTTCTCTCCGTACATTTTCTTTTATCTCCGTACATTTTCTTACGTTTCTCGCACGATTCTCCCATCATTGATCAGAAAATCGTTCGTTTTTCTAAAAATTTCCAACATGTCCGATTCCTCAAATTTTATTTCCGCACGAAAATCGGCTGTTGCTGCAGCCCACTAATGGTGCGAAATTCATACGAAAATTCTTAGATACGATTTTCGAAAGAAAATTCTTTCGAAATTTGAACCGTGTATGGCCGGCATAAGACTGGCCATACATTATACAATTTTCCTTTAGATTTTCCAAAACCATATAATATGAGGTCAAACCTACACACATTCAATGCGCATGCAGTCAGGCAAGCCCTTGCACTACATAATTGAAGGTAAATCTAAAGAAAATTGAATAAGAAAACTGTATAGCGTATAGCCAACCTAGGACTGATGCCATTCAAGTTCATGTGTGTGTAAAGGCAGGCATCCCAATACTTAAAGGGGTTGTAAAGGTAAAAGTTTTTTTCACCTTAATGCATTCTATGCATTAAGGTGAAAAAACATCTGACAATGCCGGCTCCCCCAGCCCCCCCGTTTTACTTACCTGACCCCTCGAAAGTCCCGCGCTCACCCCCGATGTCCTCTTCGCCGCTCACCCTGGCCGTTAATTGGCTAGAGTGGATGGACTGAAAGCACAGCCATTGGCTCGCACTGCTGTCAATCACATCCAATGACGCGGCGTGTCGGGGGCGGGGCCAAGTGATACAGCGAGAGACTACGGCCGCTCGCTGTATCACAGGAGCGCACCTGCAAGCACTCCACACTTTGCGAGGGAGCTCTTGTGGAGTCTTGCGGGAGGGAGCCGTGGAGTCTTGCGGGAGGGAGCCGAGACAGCCACCGAGGGACCCCAGAAGAGCAGGTTCGGGGCCACTCTGTGCAAAACGAGCTGCACAGTGGAGGTAAGTATAACATGTTTGTTATTTATTTATTTTTTTTGCCATTAGTGATCCTTTAATATGGTGTATGTAAACCCTAACAAAAGCTGGAGTTCAGCTTTAAAAGGTAAAAGTTAAGAGCACAGAGTCTCCAAATGGACGCAATACTTTATTTCATCAGGCTACAGATTCATCATTATTTATTTTTTAAATCTACATAAATCAGACAGATATGTCTCCCTTGACCCCATGGACACACAACAGTCATATATCCAAACACAGCATTACTAAGTACACAACTGATGAGACTCCGGGGCTCATACACACGGGATACAATGAACACAGCAGTATTGCATCCTATGGGCACATCGCTTCATTCTGGTCTACAGCAAATAGCAGCACAAAACCAAACTAGAAGAATCTGCATGCAGGGCTCTGTCTGCTCAGAACTTCACCCTCTACACAGCGGAACGTTGGGGACATTCTACACAGCGGAACGTTGGGGACATTCTACACAGGGGAACGTTGGGGACATTCTACACAGGGGAACGTTGGGGACATTCTACACAGGGGAACGTTGGGGACATTCTACACATGGGAACGTTGGGGACATTCTACACAGGGGAACGTTGGGGACATTCTACAAAGCGGAACGTTGGGGACATTCTACACATGGGAACGTTGGGGACATTCTACACAGGGGAACGTTGGGGACATTCTACACAGGGGAACGTTGGGGACATTCTACACAGCGGAACGTTGGGGACATTCTACACAGGGGAACGTTGGGGACATTCTACACATGGGAACGTTGGGGACATTCTACACAGGGGAACGTTGGGGACATTCTACAAAGCGGAACGTTGGGGACATTCTACACATGGGAACGTTGGGGACATTCTACACAGGGGAACGTTGGGGACATTCTACACAGGGGAACGTTGGGGACATTCTACACATGGGAACGTTGGGGACATTCTACACAGGGGAACGTTGGGGACATTCTACACAGGGGAACGTTGGGGACATTATACACATGGGAACGTTGGGGACATTCAGTGCTTCATCACATGAAGAGCTGCATCTCTCCGCACTAATTGAACACCAGTCACTGCTGGGGGACATACAGTGGGTATAAAAATTAATCACCCCCCCCCCCCCCTCCTTAAAATATCACATTTGTTGCTCTGCAGCCTGAAATTAAGACAGACTGTTTTTGTTTTATCCAGCTGTATTTACTCAGTGCAACATATTATCCAAGTGAAAGGTATAACACCAACATGTCAGATTAAAAAAATCAAAACACAGAACCACCAAGTTGGAAAAAGGATCACCCCCTTGTGTCAGTATTTTGTTGAACCAACTTAATGACAGCCTTTAGTCTGTTGGGATATATTTCTACTAACTTTACACATCTAGACTTTGCAATATATTTGCCCGCTCTTCTTTGCAGAACTGCTCAAGTTCAGTTCAATTTGATGGTGACCGTTACTGCAGTCTTCAAGTCATTCTACAGATTTTCAATGGGGTTTGAGTCTGGACTCTGACTAGATGCAAGGACATTCACCTTTTTCTCCTTTAACCACTGTGTGGTCATTGTTGCTGTGTGATTGTCATATTGGAAGGTAAACCTTCTTCCCACTGACAACTTTCTGGCAGAGGGCAGCAGATTTTCCTCAAGAATTGTGACGGTATTTTGCCTCATCCATTTTTCTTCTGTCCCAGTGGGTGCTCCAGTCCCTGCTGCAGAGAAACACCCCCATACCAGGATATTACCCCCTCCATGCTTTATTGTAGGAATGGCATTATTTGGATGGTGAGCTGTATTGGATTTCCTCCAGACATATGGTTTGGTGTTGAGGCCAAATAATATAATTCTAGTCTCATCTGACCAGAGCACCTTTTTCCATGTGGCCTCAGAATCTTCAAGGTGTGTTTTGGTAAAGCTCAGCCATGACTGCATGTGGCCTTTCTTGAGTGGCCTTAATCTTGCACCCCTCCCATACAAGCCACATTTGTGGAGAATTTGTGATATTGTTGTCACATACACACTAGGCATAAGCTCCAGCGTGTTCGCACACTCCACATGCTGAGCCCGCCAGGAAGTCAGCGCAATGCTGCACTAATCACAGGCAGTGAGACATTGCCTGATCTCTGCAGTCGCACATCGGGGCAATGTCTCACTGCCTGTGATTAGCGCAGCGCCGACTTCCTAGCAGGCTCTGCACGTGGAGCGTGCGAACACGCCCGAGCTCATCCTTAATGCACTCAATGACCACTCTGTCGAAAATTCCTCCAACTCCTTCAGGGTTGCTGTAGGCCTCTTGGGAGTCTCTCTGATCAGTTTCCTCCTGGCTCTTTCATCCAGTTTGGAGCAACGTTCTGATCCAGGGAGGGTCTGTGTTGTACCAAATACCTTACACTTCCTGAAAATAGACGTCACTGTGCTTCTAGGCATTGTTAAAGCATTTGCCATTTTTGGTATCCATCTCCTGACTTGTGTCTGTCCACAACTTTATCCCAGAGATCCCGGTGGCAGCGCCTTGCCACTCATAGTTTATGGTTTGCTTCAGTTGCACTACCAAGGACTGAAATGCTCCAGGAAAGCTCTTTTCATGCTGAGTTAATCAAAATCACCACAGCTAAAAGTCAAATGGCTGTGTGTGCTATTGAAAAGGTGATTCGCTACACCAGATTGCGTTTACAAGTCATTTTAAGGAGGGGGGGGGGTGATCTTTTTTCCAACTCAGTGATTCAGATTTTTTTCTGACCTGTTGGTGTTATATCTTTCACTTGGATGATATAAGTTACACAGAGTAAATACAGCTGGATAAAACAAAAACTGTCTGTCTTCATTTCAGATGGCAAAGCAACAAAATTATTATTTTAAGGGGGGGGGGGTTCTCTTCTATACTCATTGTATATAACAATTGTTTTCACCCATTCACAATGCAACTGAGGTCGGTAGGTGTCAGGGGGTCTTATACAGAAGTTGGTCGACACCCTCCGTCTCTCAGTTTCTGTGTAGTGAGGTGGTCAGGGGACACTCTCTCTCTCTGTATAGCGAGAAGGTGGTGAGGGGGTCTCTCTCTGTATAGCGAGGGGGTCTCTCTGTATAGAGAGAAGGTGGTGAGGGGGTCTCTCTGTATAGCGAGGAGGTGTTGAGGGGGTCCCTTTCTCTGTATAGTGAGGAGGTGTTGAGGGGGTCTCTCTCTCTGTATAGCGAGGGGGTGGTGAGGGGGTCTCTCTGTATAGCGAGGGGGTGGTGAGGGGGTCTCTCTCTGTATAGCGAGGGGGTCTCTCTGTATAGCGAGGAGGTGTTGAGGGGGTCTCTTTCTCTGTATAGCGAGGAGGTGGTGAGGGGGTCTCTTTCTCTGTATAGCGAGGAGGTGGTCTCTCTCTCTCTCTGTATAGCGAGGGGGCTCTCTCTCTCTCTCTCTCTGTATAGCGAGGGGGTCTCTCTCTCTCTCTCTCTCTGTATAGCGAGGGGGGTCTCTCTCTCTCTGTATAGCGAGGGGGGTCTCTCTCTCTCTCTGTATAGCGAGGGGGGTCTCTCTCTCTCTCTGTATAGCGAGGGGGGTCTCTCTCTCTGTATAGCGAGGGGGGTCTCTCTCTCTCTCTGTATAGCGAGGGGGGTCTCTCTCTCTCTCTGTATAGCGAGGGGGGTCTCTCTCTCTCTCTGTATAGCGAGGGGGGTCTCTCTCTCTCTGTATAGCGAGGGGGGTCTCTCTCTCTCTCTCTGTATAGCGAGGGGGGTCTCTCTCTCTCTCTGTATAGCGAGGGGGGTCTCTCTCTCTCTGTATAGCGAGGGGGGTCTCTCTCTGTATAGCGAGGGGGGTCTCTCTCTGTATAGCGAGGGGGGTCTCTCTCTCTCTGTATAGCGAGGGGGGTCTCTCTCTCTCTCTGTATAGCGAGGGGGGTCTCTCTCTCTCTCTGTATAGCGAGGGGGGTCTCTCTCTCTCTCTGTATAGCGAGGGGGGTCTCTCTCTCTCTGTATAGCGAGGGGGGTCTCTCTCTGTATAGCGAGGGGGGTCTCTCTCTCTCTGTATAGCGAGGGGGTCTCTCTCTCTCTGTATAGCGAGGGGGTCTCTCTCTCTCTGTATAGCGAGGGGGTCTCTCTCTCTCTGTATAGCGAGGGGGTCTCTCTCTCTCTGTATAGCGAGGGGGGCTCTCTCTCTCTCTCTGTATAGCGAGGGGGGTCTCTCTCTCTCTCTCTCTCTCTCTGTATAGCGAGGGGGGGTCGGTCTCTCTGTATAGCGAGGGGGGTCGGTCTCTCTGTATAGCGAGGGGGGTCGGTCTCTCTGTATAGCGAGGGGGGTCGGTCTCTCTGTATAGCGAGGGGGGTCGGTCTCTCTGTATAGCGAGGGGGGTCGGTCTCTCTGTATAGCGAGGGGGGTCTCTCTCTCTCTCTCTCTGTATAGCGAGGGGGGTCTCTCTCTCTCTCTCTCTGTATAGCGAGGGGGGTCTCTCTCTCTGTATAACGAGGGTGGTCTCTCTCTCTCTCTCTCTCTCTGTATAGCGAGGGCGGTCTCTCTCTCTCTCTCTCTGTATAGCGAGGGCGGTCTCTCTCTGTATAGCGAGGGCGGTCTCTCTCTGTATAGCGAGGGCGGTCTCTCTCTGTATAGCGAGGGCGGGTCTCTCTCTGTATAGCGAGGGCGGTCTCTCTCTGTATAGCGAGGGGGGTCTCTCTCTGTATAGCGAGGGGGGGTCTCTCTCTGTATAACGAGGGCGGTCTCTCTCTCTCTCTCTCTCTCTGTATAGCGAGGGCGGTCTCTCTCTCTCTCTCTCTGTATAGCGAGGGCGGTCTCTCTCTGTATAGCGAGGGCGGTCTCTCTCTGTATAGCGAGGGCGGTCTCTCTCTGTATAGCGAGGGGGGTCTCTCTCTGTATAGCGAGGGGGGGTCTCTCTCTGTATAGCGAGGGGGGGTCTCTCTCTGTATAGCGAGGGGGGGTCTCTCTCTGTATAGCGAGGGGGGTCTCTCTCTCTGTATAACGAGGGCGGTCTCTCTCTCTGTATAACGAGGGCGGACTCTCTCTCTCTCTCTCTCTCTCTGTATAGCGAGGGCGGTCTCTCTCTCTCTCTCTCTCTGTATAGCGAGGGCGGTCTCTCTCTGTATAGCGAGGGCGGTCTCTCTCTGTATAGCGAGGGCGGTCTCTCTCTGTATAGCGAGGGCGGTCTCTCTCTGTATAGCGAGGGCGGTCTCTCTCTGTATAGCGAGGGCGGTCTCTCTCTGTATAGCGAGGGGGGTCTCTCTCTGTATAGCGAGGGGGGGTCTCTCTCTGTATAGCGAGGGGGGGTCTCTCTCTGTATAGCGAGGGGGGGTCTCTCTCTGTATAGCGAGGGGGGTCTCTCTCTGTATAGCGAGGGGGGTCTCTCTCTGTATAGCGAGGGGGGGTCTCTCTCTCTGTATAGCGAGGGGGGGTCTCTCTCTGTATAGCGAGGGGGGGGGTCTCTCTCTCTCTCTCTGTATAGCGAGGGGGGGTCTCTCTCTCTCTCTCTCTGTATAGCGAGGGGGGGTCTCTCTCTCTCTCTGTATAGCGAGGGGGTCTCTCTCTCTCTGTATAGCGAGGGGGTCTCTCTCTCTCTGTATAGCGAGGGGGTCTCTCTCTCTCTGTATAGCGAGGGGGTCTCTCTCTCTCTCTGTATAGCGAGGGGGTCTCTCTCTCTCTCTGTATAGCGAGGGGGTCTCTCTCTCTCTCTGTATAGCGAGGGGGTCTCTCTCTCTCTCTGTATAGCGAGGGGGGTCTCTCTCTCTCTCTGTATAGCGAGGGGGGTCGGTCTCTCTCTCTCTGTATAGCGAGGGGGGTCGGTCTCTCTCTCTCTGTATAGCGAGGGGGGTCGGTCTCTCTGTATAGCGAGGGGGTCGGTCTCTCTGTATAGCGAGGGGGGTCGGTCTCTCTGTATAGCGAGGGGGGTCGGTCTCTCTGTATAGCGAGGGGGGTCGGTCTCTCTGTATAGCGAGGGGGGTCGGTCTCTCTGTATAGCGAGGGGGGTCGGTCTCTCTGTATAGCGAGGGGGGTCGGTCTCTCTGTATAGCGAGGGGGGTCTCTCTCTCTGTATAGCGAGGGGGTCTCTCTCTCTGTATAGCGAGGGGGGTCTCTCTCTCTGTATAGCGAGGGGGGTCTCTCTCTCTGTATAGCGAGGGGGGTCTCTCTCTCTGTATAGCGAGGGGGGTCTCTCTCTCTGTATAGCGAGGGGGGTCTCTCTCTCTGTATAGCGAGGGGGGTCTCTCTCTCTCTCTCTCTGTATAGCGAGGGGGGTCTCTCTCTCTGTATAGCGAGGGGGGTCTCTCTCTCTCTCTCTCTCTGTATAGCGAGGGGGGTCTCTCTCTCTCTGTATAGCGAGGGCGGTCTCTCTCTCTCTCTCTGTATAGCGAGGGCGGTCTCTCTCTGTATAGCGAGGGCGGTCTCTCTCTGTATAGCGAGGGGGGTCTCTCTCTCTGTATAGCGAGGGGGGTCTCTCTCTCTGTATAGCGAGGGGGGTCTCTCTCTCTGTATAGCGAGGGGGGTCTCTCTCTCTGTATAGCGAGGGGGGTCTCTCTCTCTGTATAGCGAGGGGGGTCTCTCTCTCTGTATAGCGAGGGGGGTCTCTCTCTCTGTATAGCGAGGGGGGTCTCTCTCTCTGTATAGCGAGGGGGGTCTCTCTCTCTGTATAGCGAGGGGGGTCTCTCTCTCTGTATAGCGAGGGGGGTCTCTCTCTCTGTATAGCGAGGGGGGTCTCTCTCTCTCTGTATAGCGAGGGGGGTCTCTCTCTCTCTGTATAGCGAGGGGGGTCTCTCTCTCTCTGTATAGCGAGGGGGGTCTCTCTCTCTCTGTATAGCGAGGGGGGTCTCTCTCTCTCTGTATAGCGAGGGGGGTCTCTCTCTCTCTGTATAGCGAGGGGGGTCTCTCTCTCTGTATAGCGAGGGGGGTCTCTCTCTCTGTATAGCGAGGGGGGTCTCTCTCTCTGTATAGCGAGGGGGGTCTCTCTCTGTATAGCGAGGGGGGGTCTCTCTCTCTCTCTCTGTATAGCGAGGGGGGGTCTCTCTCTGTATAGCGAGGGGGGGTCTCTCTCTGTATAGCGAGGGGGGTCTCTCTCTGTATAGCGAGGGGGGGTCTCTCTCTGTATAGCGAGGGGGGTCTCTCTCTGTATAGCGAGGGGGGGTCTCTCTCTGTATAGCGAGGGGGGGTCTCTCTCTGTATAGCGAGGGAGGGTCTCTCTCTGTATAGCGAGGGAGGGTCTCTCTGTATAGCGAGGGAGGGTCTCTCTCTCTCTGTATAGCGAGGGAGGGTCTCTCTCTCTCTGTATAGCGAGGGAGGGTCTCTCTCTCTCTCTCTGTATAGCGAGGGGGTCTCTCTCTCTCTCTCTGTATAGCGAGGGAGGGTCTCTCTGTATAGCGAGGGGGGTCTCTCTCTGTATAGCGAGGGAGGGTCTCTCTGTATAGCGAGGGAGGGTCTCTCTCTCTCTGTATAGCGAGGGAGGGTCTCTCTCTCTCTGTATAGCGAGGGAGGGTCTCTCTCTCTCTCTCTGTATAGCGAGGGGGTCTCTCTCTCTCTCTCTGTATAGCGAGGGAGGGTCTCTCTGTATAGCGAGGGGGGTCTCTCTCTGTATAGCGAGGGGGGGTCTCTCTCTGTATAGCGAGGGGGGGTCTCTCTCTGTATAGCGAGGGGGGGTCTCTCTCTGTATAGCGAGGGGGGGTCTCTCTCTGTATAGCGAGGGGGGGTCTCTCTCTGTATAGCGAGGGGGGTCTCTCTCTGTATAGCGAGGGGGGTCTCTCTCTGTATAGCGAGGGGGGGTCTCTCTCTGTATAGCGAGGGGGGGTCTCTCTCTGTATAGCGAGGGGGGGTCTCTCTCTGTATAGCGAGGGGGGGTCTCTCTCTGTATAGCGAGGGGGGGTCTCTCTCTGTATAGCGAGGGGGGGTCTCTCTCTGTATAGCGAGGGGGGGTCTCTCTCTGTATAGCGAGGGGGGGTCTCTCTCTGTATAGCGAGGGGGGGTCTCTCTCTGTATAGCGAGGGGGGGTCTCTCTCTGTATAGCGAGGGGGGGTCTCTCTCTGTATAGCGAGGGGGGGTCTCTCTCTGTATAGCGAGGGGGGGTCTCTCTCTGTATAGCGAGGGGGGGTCTCTCTCTGTATAGCGAGGGGGGGTCTCTCTCTGTATAGCGAGGGGGGGTCTCTCTCTGTATAGCGAGGGGGGGTCTCTCTCTGTATAGCGAGGGGGGGTCTCTCTCTGTATAGCGAGGGGGGGTCTCTCTCTGTATAGCGAGGGGGGGTCTCTCTCTGTATAGCGAGGGGGGGTCTCTCTCTGTATAGCGAGGGGGGGTCTCTCTCTGTATAGCGAGGGGGGGTCTCTCTCTGTATAGCGAGGGGGGGTCTCTCTCTGTATAGCGAGGGGGGGTCTCTCTCTGTATAGCGAGGGGGGGTCTCTCTCTGTATAGCGAGGGGGGGTCTCTCTCTGTATAGCGAGGGGGGGTCTCTCTCTGTATAGCGAGGGGGGGTCTCTCTCTGTATAGCGAGGGGGGGTCTCTCTCTGTATAGCGAGGGGGGGTCTCTCTCTGTATAGCGAGGGGGGGTCTCTCTCTGTATAGCGAGGGGGGGTCTCTCTCTGTATAGCGAGGGGGGGTCTCTCTCTGTATAGCGAGGGGGGGTCTCTCTCTGTATAGCGAGGGGGGGTCTCTCTCTGTATAGCGAGGGGGGGTCTCTCTCTGTATAGCGAGGGGGGGTCTCTCTCTGTATAGCGAGGGGGGGTCTCTCTCTGTATAGCGAGGGGGGGTCTCTCTCTGTATAGCGAGGGGGGGTCTCTCTCTGTATAGCGAGGGGGGGTCTCTCTCTGTATAGCGAGGGGGGGTCTCTCTCTGTATAGCGAGGGGGGGTCTCTCTCTGTATAGCGAGGGGGGGTCTCTCTCTGTATAGCGAGGGGGGGTCTCTCTCTGTATAGCGAGGGGGGGTCTCTCTCTGTATAGCGAGGGGGGGTCTCTCTCTGTATAGCGAGGGGGGGTCTCTCTCTGTATAGCGAGGGGGGGTCTCTCTCTGTATAGCGAGGGGGGGTCTCTCTCTGTATAGCGAGGGGGGGTCTCTCTCTGTATAGCGAGGGGGGGTCTCTCTCTGTATAGCGAGGGGGGGTCTCTCTCTGTATAGCGAGGGGGGGTCTCTCTCTGTATAGCGAGGGGGGGTCTCTCTCTGTATAGCGAGGGGGGGGTCTCTCTCTGTATAGCGAGGGGGGGTCTCTCTCTGTATAGCGAGGGGGGGTCTCTCTCTGTATAGCGAGGGGGGGTCTCTCTCTGTATAGCGAGGGGGGGTCTCTCTCTGTATAGCGAGGGGGGGTCTCTCTCTGTATAGCGAGGGGGGGTCTCTCTCTGTATAGCGAGGGGGGGTCTCTCTCTGTATAGCGAGGGGGGGTCTCTCTCTGTATAGCGAGGGGGGGTCTCTCTCTGTATAGCGAGGGGGGGTCTCTCTCTGTATAGCGAGGGGGGGTCTCTCTCTGTATAGCGAGGGGGGGTCTCTCTCTGTATAGCGAGGGGGGGTCTCTCTCTGTATAGCGAGGGGGGGTCTCTCTCTGTATAGCGAGGGGGGGTCTCTCTCTGTATAGCGAGGGGGGGTCTCTCTCTGTATAGCGAGGGGGGGTCTCTCTCTGTATAGCGAGGGGGGGTCTCTCTCTGTATAGCGAGGGGGGGTCTCTCTCTGTATAGCGAGGGGGGGTCTCTCTCTGTATAGCGAGGGGGGGTCTCTCTCTGTATAGCGAGGGGGGGTCTCTCTCTGTATAGCGAGGGGGGGTCTCTCTGTATAGCGAGGGGGGTCTCTCTGTATAGCGAGGGGGGTCTCTCTCTCTCTCTGTATAGCGAGGGAGGGTCTCTCTCTCTCTCTGTATAGCGAGGGAGGGTCTCTCTCTCTCTCTGTATAGCGAGGGAGGGTCTCTCTCTCTCTCTGTATAGCGAGGGAGGGTCTCTCTGTATAGCGAGGGGGGTCTCTCTGTATAGCGAGGGGGGTCTCTCTGTATAGCGAGGGGGGTCTCTCTGTATAGCGAGGGGGGTCTCTCTGTATAGCGAGGGGGGTCTCTCTGTATAGCGAGGGGGGTCTCTCTGTATAGCGAGGGGGGTCTCTCTGTATAGTGAGACTCTCTCTGATCAGTGTCTCTCTCTGTATAGTGAGGGAGGTCTCTCTCTCTCTCTCTCTCTCTGTATAGCGAGGGGGTCTCTCTCTCTCTCTGTATAGCGAGGGGGTCTCTCTCTCTCTCTCTCTGTTTAGCGAGGGGGTCTCTCTCTCTCTCTCTCTGTATAGCGAGGGGGTCTCTCTCTCTCTCTCTGTATAGCGAGGGGGGTCTCTCTCTCTCTCTCTCTCTGTATAGCGAGGGGGGTCTCTCTCTCTCTGTATAGCGAGGGGGGTCTCTCTCTCTCTGTATAGCGAGGGGGGTCTCTCTCTCTCTGTATAGCGAGGGGGGTCTCTCTCTCTCTGTATAGCGAGGGGGGTCTCTCTCTCTCTCTTAGCGAGGGGGTCTCTCTCTCTCTCTTAGCGAGGGGGTCTCTCTCTCTCTGTATAGCGAGGGGGTCTCTCTCTCTCTCTCTCTCTGTATAGCGAGGGGGGTCTCTCTCTCTCTGTATAGCGAGGGGGTCTCTCTCTCTCGCTCTGTTAGCGAGGGGGTCTCTCTCTCTCGCTCTGTTAGCGAGGGGGTCTCTCTCTCTCTGTTAGCGAGGGGGTCTCTCTCTCTCTCTCTCTCTGTTAGCGAGGGGGGTCTCTCTCTCTCTCTCTCTGTTAGCGAGGGGGGTCTCTCTCTCTCTCTCTCTGTATAGCGAGGGGGGTCTCTCTCTCTCTCTCTCTGTATAGCGAGGGGGGTCTCTCTCTCTCTCTCTCTGTATAGCGAGGGGGGTCTCTCTCTCTCTCTGTATAGCGAGGGGGGTCTCTCTCTCTCTCTGTATAGCGAGGGGGGTCTCTCTCTCTCTCTGTATAGCGAGGGGGGTCTCTCTCTCTGTATAGCGAGGGGGGTCTCTCTCTCTGTATAGCGAGGGGGGTCTCTCTCTCTGTATAGCGAGGGGGGTCTCTCTCTCTGTATAGCGAGGGGGGTCTCTCTCTCTGTATAGCGAGGGGGTCTCTCTCTCTGTATAGCGAGGGGGGTCTCTCTCTCTGTATAGCGAGGGGGTTCTCTCTCTCTGTATAGCGAGGGGGGTCTCTCTCTCTCTCTGTATAGCGAGGGGGGTCTCTCTCTCTCTCTCTCTGTTAGCGAGGGGGTCTCTCTCTCTCTCTGTATAGCGAGGGGGTCTCTCTCTCTCTCTCTGTATAGCGAGGGGGTCTCTCTCTCTCTCTCTCTGTATAGCGAGGGGGTCTCTCTCTCTCTCTCTGTTAGCGAGGGGGTCTCTCTCTCTCTCTCTGTTAGCGAGGGGGTCTCTCTCTCTCTCTCTGTTAGCGAGGGGGGTCTCTCTCTCTCTGTATAGCGAGGGGGGTCTCTCTCTCTGTATAGCGAGGGGGTCTCTCTCTGTATAGCGAGGGGGGTCTCTCTCTCTGTATAGCGAGGGGGGTCTCTCTCTCTGTATAGCGAGGGGGGTCTCTCTCTCTGTATAGCGAGGGGGGTCTCTCTCTCTGTATAGCGAGGGGGGTCTCTCTCTCTGTATAGCGAGGGGGGTCTCTCTCTCTGTATAGCGAGGGGGGTCTCTCTCTCTGTATAGCGAGGGGGGTCTCTCTCTCTGTATAGCGAGGGGGGTCTCTCTCTCTGTATAGCGAGGGGGGTCTCTCTCTCTGTATAGCGAGGCGGGTCTCTCTCTCTGTATAGCGAGGCGGGTCTCTCTCTCTCTCTCTCTGTATAGTGAGACTCTCTCTGATTAGTGTCTCTCTCTGTATAGTGAGGGGGACTCTCTTTGTATAGAGAGACTCTCTCTGATCAGTGTCTGTCTCTCTCTCTCTCTCTGTATAGTGAGGTCTCTCTCTCTCTCTGTATAGTGAGACTCTCTCTGATCAGTGTCTCTCTCTCTCTCTCTCTCTGTATAGTGAGGTCTCTCTCTCTCTCTCTCTGTATAGTGAGGTCTCTCTCTCTCTGTATAGTGAGGTCTCTCTCTCTCTCTGTATAGTGAGGTCTCTCTCTCTCTCTGTATAGTGAGGTCTCTCTCTCTCTCTGTATAGTGAGGTCTCTCTCTCTCTCTGTATAGTGAGGTCTCTCTCTCTCTCTGTATAGTGAGGTCTCTCTCTCTCTCTGTATAGTGAGGTCTCTCTCTCTCTCTGTATAGTGAGGTCTCTCTCTCTCTCTCTCTCTCTGTATAGTGAGGTCTCTCTCTCTCTCTCTCTGTATAGTGAGGTCTCTCTCTCTCTCTCTGTATAGTGAGGTCTCTCTCTCTCTCTGTATAGTGAGGTCTCTCTCTCTCTGTATAGTGAGGTCTCTCTCTCTCTCTGTATAGTGAGGTCTCTCTCTCTCTGTATAGTGAGGTCTCTCTCTCTCTCTGTATAGTGAGGTCTCTCTCTCTCTCTGTATAGTGAGGTCTCTCTCTCTCTCTGTATAGTGAGGTCTCTCTCTCTCTCTCTCTCTCTGTATAGTGAGGTCTCTCTCTCTCTCTCTCTGTATAGTGAGGTCTCTCTCTCTCTCTCTGTATAGTGAGGTCTCTCTCTCTCTCTCTGTATAGTGAGGTCTCTCTCTCTCTCTCTGTATAGTGAGGTCTCTCTCTCTCTGTATAGTGAGGTCTCTCTCTCTCTCTGTATAGTGAGGTCTCTCTCTCTCTGTATAGTGAGGTCTCTCTCTCTCTCTGTATAGTGAGGTCTCTCTCTCTCTGTATAGTGAGGTCTCTCTCTCTCTCTGTATAGTGAGGTCTCTCTCTCTCTCTCTCTGTATAGTGAGGTCTCTCTCTCTCTCTCTGTATAGTGAGGTCTCTCTCTCTCTCTGTATAGTGAGGTCTCTCTCTCTCTCTCTCTGTATAGTGAGGTCTCTCTCTCTCTCTCTGTATAGTGAGGTCTCTCTCTCTCTCTCTGTATAGTGAGGTCTCTCTCTCTCTCTGTATAGTGAGGTCTCTCTCTCTCTGTATAGTGAGGTCTCTCTCTCTCTCTGTATAGTGAGGTCTCTCTCTCTCTCTGTATAGTGAGGTCTCTCTCTCTCTCTGTATAGTGAGGTCTCTCTCTCTCTCTGTATAGTGAGACTCTCTCTGATCAGTGTCTCTCTCTCTCTCTCTCTCTGTATAGTGAGACTCTCTCTGATCAGTGTCTCTCTCTCTCTCTCTGTATAGTGAGGTCTCTCTCTCTCTCTGTGTATAGAGAGACTCTGTGTGACCAGTGTCTCTCTCCAGCTGAATCCCCCGGTCCGGCCCGGCGCTCCCCTTGCCACCTGGGGTGACACATTCCTCTCAGACACCCCGGGTCCCCCGCCCCCATTCCCCGCTCCCCCGTTGTCCGGGTTACCTGTGTCCGGGGCAGTGTGGCCGCCATGCTGCTTCCGGCTTGATCCGCCCATCATCCACTCAGCCAGGGACAGGAGGGACATTGGGAGGGGCCAGGGCGTGCTAGCAGACACAGTGGGCGGCGTGAGAATTCGGAGGGGCGGGGCCATGTAGAGGAGGCGGCAGTGGGAGGAGGGAGAGGGTGCCTGAGGTGAAGCTGAGGGGACTTGCAGTGTCAGTGGTCCTGACATGACATTTTCCCTCACCAATGCCTCACATAGTTCACAATAAAAGTGAAAGAAAAAGTGCGGGAGAAGAGACTGTTGTGTCCCTGGCAGTGTCTGTACTCACAGCTCTGTAGGCTCCTCTGACAACTCTAATAAATGGAAGTTTGCAGAGATATAAAACGTCACATGTTTGGTATATACACAAAGTCATATCTTATACACACCCAGCATATAGAGATGGTAATGAGGGACACCTACTAGCAAATGTATGTAGGCATAGGACACGCCCCACCACGCCCCCTTAAAGGAGAATTAACAAAAAAAGTTTAATTAAATCCACAAGGGTTATTTTTTTTAACCACTACTATTCCTTTATACTGGCTTTTAAAATTTACAAATGCAGACATTTAGAATTTGGATGAAAGGTTTTGCTCTAACAAACATTTTTTGAACGATAAAAAGTGCATTTTATATACTATACAGATCAGACCAAAATGAGGGACAAATGAGGGACAGAGGGACATTGCTCCAAATTACGGAAACAGTCCCTCCAGATCATGGATAGTCCCCCAAATCATGGACAGTCCCTCCAAATCAGGAACAGTCCCTCCAAATCAGGGACAGCCCTAGGGTTGCCACCTGTCCAGGATTCACCTGGACAGTTCGGGTTTGGGTTCATGTGTCCAGGTTTCAGACTGTCTGAAACCCGGACACATTATTTAGACTGGACTATGGCTTTTCAGCAGAATTGCTGGCAGTGGTTGTCTCAGCTGAGAGTGTCTGTTACACTCTTTCACAGCCCCTAAAGCCAGCACTAACAAACCACCCCCCCCCCCCAAACACATACAGATGGGAGAGGAGAGAGGGCTTGACCCCCTACCCCTCTGTGTCTGCCCACACTCCAATCCCCGGCGCTGTGCCTCAGAAAAGGAAAGTGGGAGCCAGAAATTTGAAGTCCAGCAGCCTCAGATCCATCTGGTGCTGACTGCTAAGTGGTGAGTGGGCTCACCATCCATCCATCCATCCATCCCTGTCTGTGACTGAAGTCTCCCCCCTTCTCTCTCTTGCCTTTGAGTAAGTACAGTAAGGCAAATTAGGGTTCTCAGAGCACCCTTACATCAGAGTTCCCCTTTACACCAGCGGCCGTAGTGTTTCCCCTTACATTAGAGTCCTCTTCGTACATCAGAATTCTCAGTGTTCACCCTTAAATCAGGGTTCCCAGTGCATCCCTTATGTTAGAAGCCCCAGAGGTCTCCCTTATATCAGAGTCTGCAGAGTCCTCCCTTACAGTGAAAAGGAACTCTGCGAGTTCAGATGTAAAAGGGGAACTCTGTGGACTCTGATGTAAAGGGGGACTCTTGTTATTAACTTCATATGATTAGAAATGTTATTTAGTAGCAAAATATATGTATCGTTTATACAAAAAATTGCTGTGCACCACAAAAGTGTTCGGGTTTGACTTGAAGAAAAGGTGGCAACCCTAGACAGCCCCTCCAAATCATGGACAATCCCTCCAAATCACGGACAGTCCCTCCAAATCATGGACAATCCCTCAAAATCATGGACAATCCCTCCAAATCAGGGACAGTCCCTCCAAATCATCTATAGTCCCTCCAAATCAGGGACAGTTGGGAGCTACATCTTATATTTTGCCACAAATGTCAGGACTGTATTATGTTTCTATGCACTTCATTCTAACTTTACTGGATGGGTTTGGTAAACAGTTGCACTAGGATTATATAATATAAAAAATTGCAACAGCCATCATTGTTTCTCGAGGATGTCTGCTTCCAGAGAACAGATCTTGTTTGGGGGTTATAACTGACCCCCCGGCCTAAAATGTGCATGTCAATGTACGCAAAAACAGCTCACAAATTGTGTTCCGGCCTCGTTCCCTCAGGAATACCGCAGTGTACACAAGAGCTGTATTTGCACACACAGGGATACAAGTATTCCAGGTATTCCAGTGCAGGAAGTCCCATTCATGTCCATTGAGACAGCCTCTGCATGGACACAGCTACTGCTTCCAGCTTGACAGGCATGCGGGTGTGTGGCCCCTAATGCACACTGCGTTCAGGGTCACACACCCACACAGATGTTAACTTGGGAGCAGTTACTGTGTCCGTGCAGCCGCTGCGTCCCAATTGACTTGAATAGGACCGCCTGTAAGGGAATGCGTGGAACACCTGTGCAGGCAAACGCAGCGCTCATACAGGCACACGCTTATGTAAACCTGTGTGAATGAGGTCTGTCTGTTTTTTAGGTGGACCCAATCAGACCCTTCATTCTCCTCTATGGAGTGGCTGATGTAGTAAACAAAGACCCCTTTCACACTGCCGGCATTTTTCAGGCGCTACAGCGCAAAAAATAGCGACCGCATAGCACCTGAAAAAAGCATCTCTATTCACTCCAGTGTGAAGCTTTCACACTGGAGGGGTGCGCAGGCAGGGTTTCAGAAAAAGTCCTGCCAGCAGCTTCTTTGGAGCGGTTAAGGATCGATGAACTCACCGCTCCTCCACCGCTGCTCCCCATTGAAATCAATGGGGCAGCGCTGTGATACCGCCGGCAAAACGCAACTCCGGCAGCATTTTGCAGGTGGATTTAACCCCTTTTTGCCCGCTAGCGCCGTTTTACCACTGATGCCCTAGGCGGCTCGGTGTGAATGGTGTGTAATATCACCACACCTCCCCTTACTTCCCAAAAGATAACCCACGTTTCTCCCTGGGATTAGAATCTCGGTCACTTTTACTTGATGGAAGACTCATGGTTTTACCATGGCTTATTCCTTTCTCAAGAAAGATTCAATCCTGCTGGGTCCTGCTATCAGGTATAAATCCCAAATACCTTCCACTGAATTTTTTAGGTCCTTTCGACATTGGGTCACAACACTCAAGGATCTCTCCACAAAACTAACCAATTTCAAACATATTTGTATCTAAAGCCCCATACACACTATCAGTTTTTCTGCTGAGTTTTTCCTTCAGATTTACCAAAACCATATAATATGAGGTCAAACCTTAGGAGTTTCCATTTGTATGCAATCAGGCAGGCCCTTGTACTACATGGTTTTGGTAAACCTGATGGAAAAACTCAGCAGAAAAACTGATAGTGTGTATGGGGGATAATAGATATCCCTAAATTATACTTTATTCTCATCTTAATTACTCGCCCTCCCCCCTCCTTCCACCAGGGCTGCGGGCCCGGAGACCATACTTTCATTGAGGAATTAATGAGAGCCCCTGTTGGCTTAACACCCGTGGTGAGGCTGCCAAACCAAGGCTTATACGCATCAATTGTCTCACATGCATATCTAAGATATCTATGGGGACTGCCCCCATTATGACCTCCTTAGCACCTTTTAAGAGGATAGCCTTTTGCGTACCCCGCAAGATATTCGAACGGTACTTCTTCCCTATACTGCATTCTTTTGCCACGTACACACGATCACACATTCCGACAACAAAATCCATGGGATTTTTTCCGACGGATGTTGGCTCAAACTTGTTTTGCATACACACGGTCACACAATGTTGCCAGAAATTCCGAAGGTCAAGAACGCGGTGATGTACAACACGTACATCAAGCCGACAAAAAGTTCAATAGCCAGTGCCGCTTTTCTGCTTGATTCCGAGCATGGAATTGTGTACACGCGATCAGAATTTACGCAAACAAATTTTGTTGTTGGAAAATTTGAGAACCAGATCTTAAATTTTGTGCGATGGAAATTCCCGAGGGAAAATGTCAGATGAAGCCTACACACGGTCGGAATTTCCGACAAAGGGCTCCCATCGAACATTTTTTTTCAAAATCTGACTGTATGTACAGGGCATTACTTATGTGTTCAATCCATTTATATGCAATGTTTATGCACAACAAGCCCATATGGATCCGAGATTTTATTTTACTAATGTTGAACATGACATGTTACCTGTCTTTTGCAAAAATAAAAATTATACAATTACTTTCCTCTCTGACCAAACACTCTTATGTCATCAAATAGGAGAAGAAATTGAAGGGAAACAAGACAGAGGAAGATTGGATGCAGACTTGGTCTGCAATCACTCCTTTAAAAGTTCTATCTAGGTGGTAATTGATACCCTCTAAGCTCGCACACATACCCCCAGGACTCTCAGACCATTGCTTTAGAGCAGTAATGGCAAACCTTGGCACCCCAGATGTTTTGGAACTACATTTCCCATGAAGCTCAACTACACTGCAGAGTGAATGAGCATCATGGGAAATGTAGTTCCAAAACATCCGGGGTACCATGGTCACAACCACTGCTTTAGAGGGTCAGACAGTCAGGGATGTCCTATATACATGGTGGACTTGCCCTGTGCTTAGGCGATTTTGGACTAGGGTCTCCAACCTAGTCCAGAAGATTATTTGATATTCTGATCCCAAAAGACCCATTGCTAGTACTCTTCCATTTCCAACTTCGGAAGCTTACAAGAGATCATATTAAATTAGTCCATTTCATGTTATTAGCTTCCAAACTGACAATAGCTTACCCATGGAAAAACCCAAAGAAAAACTATTTATCCAATTTACCAAGGTTAAAAGATGCAGTAAAGCTTTTTCACACATGAAAAACAGAGTAGCATCCTTATAGACACCCATGACAGATTACTCAAGGCGTGAAGCCAGTGGATTCAATACTCTCATCCAACACTTTCTACTGACAGCCCTGTGAGGATCCCAAAATAACGGATGGGGGTCGCTTACTCCACACTCTTTATTCATTGCCTTCTTCCCCACTTGCCTAAAACCTTTCGCTCTCAACCGTCATCCATATTTTTCCTTCACCCCCCCCCCCCCCACATCATAATATTAGCCAACATCAAACTGTGAGTTGGATGTCAACCATTTAAGTGTGGGACACACTTTTATGGCACTAGTGACCATTTTATTCATTGAATGGTCTGTTTGGTAAGAGGCTCATGTTTCTTCATTGATTGTACCAGTTGTTGGATGGTGTTTTCTTTTGCACAATCAAGAGTACTTAGTCAATTTGGACTTTGATTTGGGACTTTAAATTATTATATTAATTCATTTTTTCTTTCATTGTGAGGTTATAATTATGTTGCACTGCTTGCACTTTAGAATTTATTCATTTGGTTTGCACTTTATTAAAGTGTTTGTAAAGGTTAATTTTTTTAATTTTATTTTTTAATAACAAACATATCATACTTACATGCTCTGTTCAGTGGTTTTGCACAAAGCAGCCTCAAGCCTCATCCATTTTGGGTCCCTTGTTAGCGGTCCTGGGTCCTCCTCTTCAGCCGGTGCCCCAATAGCAAGCCACTTGTTTTGGGTGGAACTGGTGCATGCTTGCTCCCAAACCTCTCTCTATGCATCCATTAGACACACAGAGCCACAGCTTGGTCCCACCCCCCCCCCCCCCGCTCTCTCATCATTGGCTCACTGGCTGTGATTAACAGTAGCAGGAGCCAATGGCTCCTGCTGCTGTCTTAGCCATTGAAAAATGAGAGATCCAGTAGAAGCTTAGCTCTCTTAGCTCTCCCCCTCCGGGCGGAGCCGGAGGGGGACAGGAGCAGTACATTGAGGGGGAGAGGAGCGGAGCACGTGGGAGACAGGAGCGTTACATGGAGTGGGACAGGAGCAGAGCATGGAGAGGGACAGGAGTAGAGAATGGTGGGGGACAGGAGCAGAGCATGGCGGGGTCAGGAGCGAAGCATGGAGGGGGACAAGAGCACCCCTGACTGCCCAAGTATCAGATTAGGCATCGGAGCATTTGACCACATACAAATACTAGTATCGGTATAGGGATAACCCTAACAGAATGCATGAAGATTAAAAACCTTGAGCCTTTAAAACCACTTTAAACCTTTAAGCTTTATGTATTATTATTATTATTGTAGTTATAATTGGACTTGGGCTTACCCTTTCCTCCTACTTCACAATGTTATGTATATTACTACATTTTTCAGAGCAATCGCAGTTACAATTTTTGGATTTGCTTTCGACTATTTCTTTCCTTTGTTTAAAATGATAGAATTGTGTTTTGTGATGTTATAGATGTTCTTCTGGCCAATGGTTTGTTGATTTTAGTGTAGCCATGCCCTTGTTGGGGTTGCTGAATATTGTGGTTCACCTGTCACCCTGCCCAGCCCAGCATCCATCTCTCAGACACTCAGAGCTATAGAACAGTTATAAGCTTTGTTTTTTTGTTTTTTTATTGAGGGGATTGAACTTGGATGGGAAAGAAAATTTATGAGATGCCCAGAAAGATTCAGTATCACTTGCTTAGGACTACTATCCACTCCTGTATATACACTCCTGTCTTCTCTCCAGCACAACTCTTGCTTAAGACCCCTTTTCCTCACTCCTCCAGCACTTCACTTCCTGTAGATTATTACTCCTCCAGCACTTCACTTGCTGTAGACATTTACTCCTCCAGCCCTTCACTTGCTGTAGACCATTACTCCTCCAGCACTTCACTTGCTGTAGACCATTACTCCTCCAGCACTTCACTTGCTGTAGACCATTACTCCTCCAGCACTTCACTTGCTGTAGACCATTACTCCTCCAGCACTTCACTTGCTGTAGACCATTACTCCTCCAGCACTTCACTTGCTGTAGACCATTACTCCTCCAGCCCTTCACTTGCTGTAGACCATTACTCCTCCAGCACTTCACTTGCTGCAGTCCATTACTCCTCCAGCACTTCACTTGCTGCAGATTCCCGGACCAGCTAGCAACACATGGTTAGTCCTGACAATAACTCAGCCAGGCCTCAGTGAATTGCCTTGGGCCACCATGATCTAGAAATAGTTCCGGTGCTAACCGTCCTCAACTCGGCTACTGATCCCAGTAAACCCTCTTCAGGCCCTGCCAGCAGCCCTCTTGGCTGCAGCTGCCTCCCCTCTTGGCTGCAGCTGTCTTTTTCCACTGCCCTTCCCACAGTCCACTCTTCTGGTTCTGCACCCATCTCAAACTGCAAACTCCCAGTTCTCTCAAGCATGCCTCCGCAGTCCTCCTGACTGTGCTTCACTCACCAGCTCTCCCTGCTGCAACCAGTTGTCCTCCCTGGTGTCTATTAACGGTGCTCTCTCTCGCTGTCCTCTCTTGGCTCTCTCATGTGCCTCTCCTCCAGGATCTCTTCTGCTCCTGGCTGCACCTGAGCCCAGGCCCAAGATCACCCCCCCCCCCTCGGACTGGGGAGCTCCCTGTGGGCCCCGATAGCCTCCACACTCTCTCACTCCAGCTTTTCCACCCGGCAGCTCCTCCCCAGCTGGGCTGACCCTGGGTATTTAAGAAGGCCTGCCCCCTGCCAATCCAAGTTGGGGATTGGTCAAGGCTCCTCAGAATACCCCAGGCAGCTCCACCTCTCCTCTCCTCCTCTCTTTCTAGCACCTTCCAAAAATAAGAGGGAGGTGACAGTGATGCTACCTGTGAGTCACCGAGCCCTGTCCTGAGCCACTCCCAGCCCAGAATGAGAATAAACAGGCCTAGCCACCAGCTAGGCCTCCCTTTATTTTTTCCTACTCTATAAAATAATCTAACCTCCAGCACCTGCTACACTAGTATTAATATTTTTTTTTTCTTCTTTTAGGCACAGATAAGGCGGCACTGATGGGCAAAGATGGGCACAGATAAGATGGCACTGATAGGTGGCACTGATGGGTGGCATGGATGGGTGGCACAGATGGATGGCACTAAGGGGCACTGATAGGTACCACTGATAGATGGGACTGATGGGCACTGATAGGTGGCACTGATAGGTGGCTCTGATAGGTGGCACTGCTGGACACTGATGGGCGGAACTGATGGGCACTGATGGGCACTGGTAGATGACACTGATGGGCACGGATATGTGGCACTGAGGTGCAGCACTGTTGTTGAGGCAGATTGTGAGCACTGATAGGTGGCACTGTGGGCACTGATAGGTGGCACTGTGGGTACTGATGTATGGCACTGTGGGCACTGATGTATGGTACTGTGGGCACTTATGGGTGGCACTGTGGGCACTGATAGGTGGCACTGTGGGTACTGATGTATGGCACTGTGGGCACTGATGTATGGCACTATAGGCACTGATGGGTGGCACTGCTGGGTGGCACTTTTTTAATATCTGGGTGGTACTGGCAGGGGGCAGGTGGGCACTGATAAGCTGGCCGTGATCGGGACTGATGTCCCAATCACGGCCGCCAGTGATCGGCTTTTTTTTTCTCTCCTCGCGCTGTCAGCATGAGGAGGAAAAATAGCCGATTACCGGCTTTGTTTTGTCACATGATCAGCTGTCACTGGCTGACAGCTGATCACGTGGTAAGGGGTCGGGATCGACCCCTTGCTCCGATCCGTGATCAGGCGAGTCTCATAGACTCGCCGATCACAGAGTGCGCCGCGCGCACCCCTCAGGGGGCGCGCAGGCCGCTCGTGCACGGGACAACGTCAATAGACGTAGTCCCGGCAAAGCAGGTCCGCGCTGTAGCCGTAATTCGGCTATAGCACGGCTCTCTAGTGGTTAAAGGACAATTATACAAAAAAAATAAAAATATTTGCTAAACCCACAAGTCCTTTTTCTACTACTGCTATTCCTTTATATTGGCTTTTGAAATTTACAAATGCAGCAATTTAGAATTTGGATAAAAGGTTTAGTATTGGGAAACACTATTTGAAAGATAGCCAGTACATATTATATACAACTTTATAGATCAGACCAAAATGAGGGACAAATGAGGAGGAATTAGGGACAGAGGGACCAAATCAGGGATAGTCCCTCAAAATCAGAGACAGTTGGGAGCTATGCTGACCCCTGTCAGAACACACTGATTTTCCAGCATGTCCATCTGGCAGAAGCCGGTTGTGAGACCAGCTTTTCTCCGACTGGCAGCTGTACAAACTGACCAAAAGTCTGAACCAGCCGATATGTGAATGGTGTATATAGTATAGTGGGTAAACATTTGGAATTATCATTTAGTCCTATATAATCTTGGGGCTGTTTGGACGCCCTCTAGTGGTTTATTTCATGAATTACATGCATACATTTGGTATGCCAGCAACATTAGGATCTACTGGGGAGTAGAGACTACAAACCTCCGATTTGGACATATAGACATATATACAGTATATATAACAAGGAGTTTGCTTTGAGTGCCTCTTCAAGTGGCATCTGCAATAGAAGGAAATCTATACAGTGGTGTGGAAATTAGGCTTTGTGAGCTGCTTATATAAATTACAGTATATATGTATACATCTACTGAAATCTATATATCACTGTCTAGTTTCTATTACTGCAAGAAAAGATCTATGTACTTGGATGTTTCCAGGTCGAGTAATCTCCTATGCCATAAATGGGTATCAGGGTGCAGATAAATGGCAATGGAGGTGAGTAAAGGATGTATATGTTGGCAGAATAGAATTTGGTTTATTTTATTTATTGGTACCTAGAAATACAAACTCTATATTACATTACAATGCAAACTCTATATTACAGTCTCTAAATAGGATTTTTCATTTTTTTTTAAAAAGCCTATGGCGTGCAAAACACACCCCAAAAAACTTCCACCCGGTGATAAATAGGATATATGATTTGACGGTGAGGTTGCCAATTTGACATTGCCTGCCATTACCCTGTGTCTGCCTGAAGAGTGATTTTAGGGCAGCTTTGATTATAACATACTGTAAGTATATACAGCACAACAAAGTATGCATTTTATATGATATAAGCTCTATTTGTAGATAGTTTCTGGAATTGTGTGACTGAATTCTAAAATACTCTTTATTGCATGACGATCACATCATTCTCACCATTTTATCCCAAGGAAGTATGTGAAAGGTGTGAATATGGGATGTCGTTTTACCATTGGCCATGACCTTGCATTATGTACTACAATACAGTTTTAATGATAAAAGGGTTAATAAATACTTACCTAGACAATGGTGTTAGGCATGCCATATGCAACAGTGTCCTAAGTTTAAATGATGAATACTCTGTAATCCCCTGTAACTTTTTAATGATTTATTCTCAATTTTAAATATCGGTATTAATAAAAAAAACAATTGATTTAATTTATGGGATTTCCTTCAGTAGTACCTATGAAGTCCAAATATTCTTTTTCTAGAGAAAACTTTACCCGACTTTCTTTTTTTTTAGTTTCGCATAGAGTGGAGAGGGATTAGAACATCTGTCAGTTGTTATTGCTGTCTGTGCCCCCATATGGAGATTCACCCTCCCTATTTGTCCTGTTTACCATTATCACTGAGAGTGAAAGTAAAGGGAAATTCCAAATTTTGGGTTGTCCCCAGAAAAGTAATAGAGGGGAAATCTTCCATTGGGGACACTAGTTCTGGTGACCTGGGGGTTTCCAAAGAATTCACTTAATTTTCAGGGATTTCCTCTCACTTCCTGTTTTGGCAACAGGAAGTTAAGGTCAAATCTCCGCAATGAAACAGAGATGGCGAGAAAAAATCTGACAGGGGTTATATTCCTCCCTTACTCTATCCAAAAAAAAAAAAAAAAGTTTTGCACAAAGTTCTACCTTAAAGGGTAACTCTACTTTTGTGGGGAAAAAAATAGCAAATAAAGAAAAAAATAATATAGCGCATATAATTGCAACACTAATCATATTGTAATTGAATGTTATTAAAAAATACAGTTCCGGGGGCGTGGCCTGGCTGAGCTTGATGGCGGTCGCTTGAGCTCTTAGCTCCGACATCCCGGGACGAAAGCTATTGTCTACCGCAGGTCTTCCCGCCGATGTTTCACATCTAACGATGGGTACAGCCTCCCGCACGTCCTCCGCATCTAGATCTCGCTCCCCGAGAGAAAATTCTGCCGGACAACCGCCTCAAATCATCCCAGAGATGTTCAGGGCACAACGAGGAAACATGGCGCCTTCCCGCCACAGCACACCTCAGGCCGCGGACTCTCTCCCCCCCTCACAGGGGTCGATCGTCTTGTCTGACAACCTTATAGTTGGGACCGCAGCAGCTCAGAGACCAATTGATCATCCCCGCAGGCAGCTTCCTCGCCGCAATCGATCAGCATGAACGATCTCCGTTCCGTCGCCTCTGATATTAAGGACACACTATCGGCGGCCATAGCTGAACTCAGGGTTGACATCAGAGGCCTTTCAGATCGTATGCATACAGTGGAGCAGATTGCAGATCAACATGAAATATCGCTCCGCAAGACAACTAGGAAGCTGGATTCCCATACTCTTCAAATGCGAGATATTCAACGACATTTAGAAGATTTGGACAACAGGGGAAGGCGTCACAACCTAAGGGTTAGAGGCCTCCCCGAATCGGTTGAAGCTGACCAAATCACCTCAGCAGTCTCCTCCATCTTTAATGATATTATGGGAAGACAGCCTCAATCTAACATTGAATTTGAACGTATCCACCGCGCTTTAAGGCCGAAGGGAAGAGACAATGATCCTCCAAGGGATATAGTTTGTTGCCTGGTCAACTACCACCTCAAAGAGGACATTTTAAAAGCTGCCAGAACAAGGCAAGTCATAACTTTTGGCTCTACCCCTATCCAGATTTTTCAAGACCTCTCTGGTATAACTTTGCAGCACCGCAGGGATTTGCGCCCCCTGCTCGACATTCTGAAGACGCGCGGCATACCATACAAATGGAAGTTTCCTTTCTGCCTCGCTGCCTCTGATTCCGGCCGTACTGCACACCTTAAAGTACCAGAAGATTTACCGAACTTTTGCTCGATTCTGAATATCCCCATGGTTGAGCTCCCTAATTGGTACGCCTCCTTCCGTCCGATGATACCTAGAGTGCCCAGACAACACGCGGATCCGATGGATACTCACGACACCTCCTTCCGAAGACGAAGATCCCCCTCGGGGCGACGAGGTCGGCGTCCGCCTGATATTACCCGCGGAGATCACAGTCCCTCATCCTCTCCGCGCGCCCGCCGGGCACGAAGAGAATACTGAGTGAGTTGTCATCCTTTACTCATCGCCTTATCTTTCTGGTCAGACTTTTACACCTGGTTGTGTTATCAGTTACCTTCCTGCCAGAATGACCTGTCTTCTCTACTTGTCACAACCCGCAGTGAGTTACTAGTTGCCATCCGTTCCTGTTACATCGGTTCTTGTTACTCGATTTTTTCCCTGTTCTGCTCTTCGTTTCGGTATGTTGGCGGTACACGAAAACTTTTAGTCCTGCAGTACACCTACTCCAGATCGGATACAGACTTGGTCCTCCCGTGTCCTTTTAGTTACTGCTCTGGTATTGACTGTCCGCTCTGTACTACTTCCTCGCAATGCCCTCGCATTTGTATTGCTTTCAGGACATGACTTTATATGATCACTCATGCACTACTAGAGGAACTTTTGGATCCAGCCTTACTTCGGGACGCCGTTCGTTACCGATTACAGACGAGTCTGTTCTCAGCCATCCCACTCTGGATGTTTACTTGATCTCCTTCTATACGCTTCTCCCTGTACTATCTGGCATGTGTACCCTAAGCAGACTGATCGAACTGTCTTCTTCGCGGAACTATTGATAGCTCTGTATCCTGGAATCCTTCGTCATTTCCCGAACACGCTTGTTTAAACCCCCCTCAGTGACAATGCCGGACTGCAGACGATTTCTACTCGCAAGAATCCACACTGTGCACTCGTTACATCAGACTGGTCTTCCCTTCTTTTATTTTCACAGGCTCTCCAGTTGATAAGTATTGTTGTCCTGATTGTTGTTATATTGCGGTACTATCATTATGTATCACGAGCTTATTCTCTACACTCTACCATTTGCTGCGATCGACTCCGGAAGACGACTATTTACTCATATGTCGCCTGCGGACTCGGACGTACGCACCGAACAGCTTAAGGTTTATAATTGTTGATTGTTCGGTCGTACCTGTGGACCCTGAGTTGGATTATTCACAACTTTATATATATATGTAATTGACTGTTCCCCTGGTGTGTACTGTGCTCTACCACGAACCACAGCTGCTTTGTTTACTCACACATCAGGACCCTCTGTTAACTGTTATCCCTTAGTTAGTCATTTTAAATACTCACCAATCATACCGTAGACCTGCTCCCATCACGCACGTCTTATAGTCCTGGGATGTCGTGAGGCCGTCTAATCAACTTATTTTTCTTATTTTTGTGTGTGATCCGTAGTTGGGCTGAGACTTGGCCAACCCCACTGTAGGGTGTCGTCTGGGATTCCCTTCGTTTAGCGTCGGGACCCCCTGCCTCATCCTACCCTTCTTTGTTTTTCTCGTACCACCGAATAAGTGGTCTGATTCCCTCTGCCCTTCCACCCCACTCATTCCCTCTCCATACACGTCCTTCCTCCTCCCACAGCATTCAATTGGCCCCTTTTTGCACTCAGATCCGTTCTAACTACTGTTCGGACTGCTCCCACCTTCCGGACTTCCCCCCCCCACCCTAACTCCCATTGCTTTGTTTTGATTTACTTGCTCCTCTCTGAACATGTCGGAAGCACGTTCTTCTCGAGACGATCGTGCTTCTCCACCTGATTTCACAGCCGGTACAAAATTCTACTCGATCAATATTAGAGGTTTAAACACTCCCGAAAAGAGATCAAAATTTCTTCTTACCTTACATAGAGCATGCGCACAAATAGCTCTGGTCCAAGAGACACATTTTAGGACTGATTCTATACCCAAACTACATGACACAAATTATCCGATAGTATATCATGCTACTACGGCGGAATCGAAATCTAAAGGAGTCTCTATCTTAGTCTCTAATTGTTGCCCTCTCACGGTCACAGATGTCCTGTCGGACCCGATGGGCCGATATCTTTTCCTCAAAGGATATCTGCACAATAGACCTGTTACTATAGCTAACATTTATGCTCCAAATTCTAGACATGTTCCCTTCTTCCGAGAGGCACTCTCTCTACTCACCACTTTTCAACACGGGATGCTAGTCCTGGGGGGAGATTTCAATATCCCGCTTTCCCCAGACATCGACACGTCTAATGGTTCCTCTTGTATCACCTATAGAGCTTTACGGGCCATCAAAATGGAACTCCAATCTCTTACGCTACATGACACATGGCGTATGTTACACCCAAGTACTAAAGACTTCACGTTTTTCTCCCCACCTCATAATAAATATTCACGCATAGACCATTTTTTTCTTACACAAACTGATGTGCGTTGCTTGATGCAAGCCACCATAGAACCGGCATTTCTCTCAGACCACAATCCGATTACTATCACCCTTAACCTGACGACTACACCCCCACGTCCACGGCTGTGGAGACTCGATGACTCTCTACTCCTAGACCTTGATCACAAACAAGCCATCCTGGAATGCTTACAAAATTATTTTTCAGACAACTCCGGGGCTGATTCCTCTATGGAAACCATATGGGCTGCGCACAAATGTGTAGTGAGGGGATTGCTTATCTCATTAGCTGCTAAGCGGAAAAAACTTAGAGAAGCTCGTGTTACAGAGTTACACAGTCGCATTCGCACGTTGGAGCGGGCCCATAAACGTACCCTTGCATCCTCCAGTCTCACCGACCTTACCACAGCAAGGGAAGAGCTTTTGGAGGAATTGCAATTGTCAGTTAAACGTAAATTTGCTCTCACACACAAACTGTTTTACGAATTCGGAAACAAGGCTGGCAAATTTTTAGCTAAAGCTCTAAAGAATAAGAGAATGCTACATACTATACATAAGATTGTGACCCCTACTGGGACTTCTGTTGTAGCACCCGATGCCATAGCAAACCACTTTGTTAGCTACTTTCAATCTTTATATAATCTGCCACGGGCTTCCCATGCTGCTGACCCCACGTCTCGAGCGGACATGATTCATGACTTTCTGTCAAAATATGCCCCATCCCCCCTGAATACCATTGACGCCTCTTCCCTGGAGGCCCCCATCTCGCTGCTGGAAATTAGGGAAACCATTAAGCACTTGAAATCCGGGAGGAGCCCGGGCCCAGACGGTCTAACGGCGGCATACTATAAATCTTTTCTTGATCTGCTGTCCCCACACTTAGCTAAGACCCTTAATGCCCTTCCTCAATCCACTAGGAACAATTCGGACCTCCTAGAAGCACATATTACTGTAATTCCCAAACCAGGAAAAGACCCTTCCTTAGTCACTAATTATCGCCCCATTTCTTTACTTAATGTAGATTTGAAAATATATGCCAAAATTTTAGCAAACCGATTGTCACCCCTACTCCCAGATTTGATTTCCAATGACCAAGTTGGCTTTGTCCCTGGTAGAGAAGCTAGGGACAATACCATTAAGGCAATAAATATCCACCACTGGCTCACCACGTCCCACTCGGAAGGCTTTTTTCTATCCCTAGATGCTGAGAAGGCGTTCGACAGGGTGGCCTGGGATTATATGATTTCCACTTTGCAGTATATTGGACTCCCTTCTAGATTAATACAAATGATACAGCTCCTATACTCAGCTCCATCTGCGAGGGTGAGAGTCAATGGCCACCTGTCGAACGCCTTCTCTATCACCAATGGCACACGTCAAGGTTGCCCACTTTCTCCGCTCATCTTTGTGCTTACCCTAGAGCCTCTCCTTAACATGCTTAGAGAAAACCAAAACATAACGGGGATATCGATTACTAATCATACGTACAAACTAGCCGCCTATGCGGATGATATTTTGCTCTTCCTTTCCAACCCGATCATATCGATGCCCAACCTCCTACAAGATTTAGACTCTTATCATATCATCTCCAATTTGAAAATCAACTTTGACAAATCTAAAGCATTGCCGGTCACCCTGTCGGAACACCTTGTATCACAATGTAAAGATAACTTCCCCTTCCACTGGGAACGTAACACATTGACATACTTGGGAATTAAACTCCCGAATACGCTCTCCCAACTATATGACTGCAATTTTGGTCCAGCTCTCCTAAACATCCAAGAAGACCTCCTGAAATGGCACAGGACGTCTTTTTCGTGGTTTGGGAGGATTGCTATTTTAAAAATGAATGTGCTCCCAAGGCTGTTGTATCTTTTACAAGCTATACCCATTGATCTCCCTAAAAGATTCTTTAACGCTTACAAACAGATGTGCAGAGCCTTTATATGGTCTCATAGATCCCCTCGTCTAAGTTGGGCAAAACTAATTCTTCCTAAAACGAGGGGAGGCCTAGGTTTGCCGGACATTCGCACTTACTACCACGCTAACCTTCTACAGAGAATACTAGATTGGCATTTGCACCTTGATTCCAAAGCATGGGTCCGCCTAGAACAAACAATGAGTCCGCTCCCACTGATTAATCTACCATGGATTCCCAAATCGTATATCCCCGAGTCCTGCAAGACGCACCCTTTGATTGGACCCTCGCTTAGGACAGTTCACCAAACCTCCAACACTCTTGGCTTGCACCTTCCTAATGGTCCAATGACACCTTTGTCTAACAACCCGGCCTTCCCACCAGGTGTTCTGTCCACCGACCACTCGACTCCACAGCCCCAACCTTCTTATAGAGCATTCCAATTTTTTAGGCACAAGATGCTGCTCTCTTACCCGGAGATGACAGCTGCATTTCCAGACCTACATTTACCTTTTTTTAAATATTTACAAATTCGACACTTTTTCTATTCCGCCAAGCCTCTTTCGAGTTGGTGCAGCGATTTGACCCCTTTTGAGAATTTATGCAATAGTCAGGAACCCCAAACACATATTATCTCTCAGATTGTGGCCCTACTCACTACAGACAATGTGTCGCACGCCCCCACTAGACAATTGTGGGAGACTGAACTTTCCGCTACTTGGTCCAATAAAGACTGGGAATCTATTTACTACCACACACATAAGGGTTCCCTTAGTGTTTCCACACAGGAAAACAGATACAAACTGTGCTCGAGATGGTATCGCTCCCCCGATAAGGTACATAAGATATTCCCAGATGTATCCCCGGTGTGTTGGCGATGTGACTCAGCGGTAGGCTCCTTTCTCCACATATGGTGGGACTGCCCAGCCATACAAACATTTTGGAAAAAAGTTCACGACCAAATAACTCTAATTACGACTTATCAACTAGAATTCTCCCCAGCCCAATACCTCTTACATCACACTCCTATTCCTTTCCGCAGCTATAAGCGCTCCCTTGCTCTACATTTGATTAACGCAGCTACTCAGTGCATTCCCAGATGGTGGAAGTCAAAATCAACCCCCACTTTGGAAGACTGGTACCGACAGATTAATAGGACTGAAGAAATGGAAAGACTAATTTTTCAATCGCATGACAAACATGATAAATATACCCAAATTTGGTCTTGCTGGATACACTTTCGATCAACCTCTACGGCATCCCCTTTTCATTCTGACCGGAGACATTCTACACCTCTATGACTCCTTTTCCGCTGGCACTTTAAGCTCCCCCCCCCCCACCCCCTTTTTTAGTCTTTACCTCCCTAACCTGACCTCCCCTCTTATTTCTCCCTCATAACCCCTACATAAAAACTTTTTGCTCTTTCCTACCTTCATGTCCCTAATCCTTTGTAACACAAATTAAGCGGTTTATAACTCCATGCAGTGATGTTCAACAACCCTGTCATGCCTCCGATAGGTCTCCTACAGTGTGTCTTTCCCATCCACAGCAAGTTCCCGTAAGGGGTGGATGGTTGAAAGATACACATAAAACTCCTAAGGGTAACCGGGTTCCCGAGATCTTCTTTGGTTCTTTAGTTATTTCGCCCAATGTTGTTACCCTTGACCTCCCTTTCCACATCCCACCTTGACCTGGCTTATATGACTCGGTTAATGTGGATATAAACATATGAACGCTTCTGATAATCATACTGTTTGCCTCCGATTATATTTCTTTACAAACCTGCTGTTCTTATCTGATGAATGATTTTCCCGACTATGATTGTACTTGATATATTGTTTGTATTAGTAATGCTTAAACTTGGTTGATATTGTATTGTAATACTTCTTATACTTTAATAAAATGTTTGAAACAAAAAAAAATACAGTTCCCTTTCAATCTTCAGCCACTGTAATTTTCTGAGAATGCATTGCAATATGGCTAACTGTAGTTGTTCTGTACACAGAGTGTGTACTGACCATTCCACAGAAACATAATTTCCTGTGATTGGCTCACCAATTTTCCCAGAGGTCTGCCTAAGATACGAGTCAGATTTCAGGCATCCCCTGCAACAAAAATTGCATTTTTGGAGAGATACTTTTAATAGGAGCACGTCTAAAGGGATGCATGCACAGCAGATTTCCTCATTAGTGCCCTGCAGGTGCACACCTGACAGTTTATTGTGAAATCACTCCCATTAGACCCACTTAGTACAGAGGCACAGACAAACACACAGGGATTTCTTCAGAATAACAAAAGGTAGGAATCGGCAACAAAGGTTGTTATAATCCTTGTAATGTACATAGATCACCCAGAGGGGAATGTTTTTTTCTTAACAAAAGTGGAGTTACTCTTTAATTGTCAGTCTCCAATATCCATAGCAATCAGAGTAGGCTTTTCCATGAAAATAGGCTTTTCCCTGAAAATTCTTCTTTGAGTTTCCACAATATTTTGGCTCTTCTAGCCACAAAAAATTATTTTATAAGCGAGAAAGTGTTTACAGTTTCTAGTTTTAGGGTAAGAGCTTCAAATTATAGAAACAACGTTACATTTTTTTTTCAAAGTTAGTACAATTCAGCCTAGTTCAATTCTGTCCTGCTAGCGCACCGCTCCAGTGTGAAAGCCACACTGGAGTGAAAGGGGTCGGTTTTTGCAGGCGCTACACAGGCGCTATTTTTAGCACTGTAGTGCCTGAAAACCTCCCCAGTGTGAAAAGGGCCTTAGAGAGCAACAGCAAGGGTAGATACAGGTGCATACTGCGCTGGAGGCACACAACACCCACTAACTCCTGCAGATGGCTGTATTAGAGAGCAACAGCAATAAAGGGTAGATACAGGTGTATACTGCGCTGGAGGCACACAACATCCACTAACTCCTGCAGATGGCTGAGAAAAGAACACACTGTCCCTGCCTATCTAGCTCTTTCACTGAACGCCAACACACTACACAAGGCCGCCGCGCTGGCGGCCTTATATAGTATGGGGCGTGTACTAAACCCCCTGAGCTATAATTGGCCACAGGCATCCTGCCTGTGGCCAATTGTGGCTTTCCTCCCTGCCGGCGCTGTGATTGGCCAAGCATGCGGGGTAAATAACAGAATAGGAGGTTCCCTATTAAACAAATTGCCCAATGCTCCTCTTTGGCATAATTCCCAACTACCTGAACTATACAAGATTCCCGAAGGAAAGTGCTGGGCTAATTATGGACTTAAATATGCTCATAAATTATTTTATGACCATTCCTTTAAAATGTTTAGAGATCTACAGTAAGAATATAAGATTCCCAGACCGTTTTTTTTCCCGCTATCTGCAGCTATGTCATGCAGTGGGCGCATAATTTGGATTGACAGAGGTTTCATTCTCCCCCGCTACACTAGAGAAACTTTTGTTTGTGGATGATCATTCAAAACTTATTTCTAGATATTATCTCCTTCACTTGAGCTCCTCCTCTTCTAGGATGGAGAAGATAGCTAGTCAATGGAGATATGACATTCCATCACTAACTGAGGAATCATGGTCGGAGGTGGTCGACTCTATGCTGCCCTCTATGATATCAGCCAGAGACAAATTAACCACTTCTGGACCGCCCGCCATCATTATACAGCGGTACTTTGAAGAGGAATTTCGTTGTTATGGCAGCAGCTAGCTGCCATAACCCCAGTATCTTCTTCTTCAGTGGGCGGTCTGTTTTCAGATAAAAGTGGTCTCTGCGGCGGAATAGCCGCAAGATCACTTTTATCGGCGGCAGGAGAGGCTGCACTCCGGTGCCCTCTGTCGCTTACCGGTGCAGCAGCAGAGGCGACCAGGTGCTCTTTCGTGTTAGGCATGGAGCTGAGTGAGGGGAAGATGGCCCCCACCCGGCTCCATACTATTGCAGGGCAGAAGCGACATCAAAATGTCATTTCCACCCATAGCTCTTAAAGCAACATTTTTATTTATTTTTTCAAACAACATTTATTTATTTATTTTTTATTGAATTTTAGTGTAAATATGAGATCTGAGGTCTTTTTGACCCCAGATGTCATATTTAAGAGGTCCTGTCATGCTTTTTTTCTATTAAAAGGGATGTTTACATTCCTTGTAATAGGAATAAAAGTGACACTTTTTTTTTTTACAGTGTAAAAATAAAAGGTAAAATAAATAAGAAAAAAAAAATATATTTTTTAACCAGGCCCCGTCCTGCCGAGCTTGCCTGCAGAAGTGAACAACACATGTGTGAGAGCAATAATTATAGCCCTAGAACTCCTCTGCAACTAAAAACATGCAACCTGTAGAATTATTTTAAATATCGCATATGGAGATTTTTAAGGGTAAAAGTTTGTCGCCATTCCACGAGCGGAGGCAACTTTGAAGCATGACATGTTGGGTATCAATTTACTCGGCGTAACATCATCTTTCACAATATAAAAACAATTGGGCTAACTTTACTTTTATTTTTTAATTAAAAAAAGTGTATTTTTTCCCAAAAAAGTGTGCTTGTAAGACTATTGCGCAAATATGATGTGACAGAAAGTATTGTAACAACTGCCATTTTATTCTTTAGGGTGTTAGAAAAAAATATATATAATGTTTGGGGGTTCTAAGTAATTTCCTAGCAAAAAAAAAAAACAGATTTAAACTTGTAAACAACAAGTTTGAAAAATAGACCCAGTCTTAGCCCACGTACACACGGTCGGAGATTTTGCCAACCAAATCCGTCGCATTTTGCCCGTTGGATTTAGTCCAGCGGATTGTGTCCGAAACTGTTGCATAAACACGGTCGGGTCAAGTTGGCGAAAAAGCAGATCTTTCAGAACGTGATGACGTAATTTCGTTACGATGGGACTACATTCAGGCTAGTAGCCAATAGCTTTGATGTAGGAATTTGATCTGAGCATGCGTGGCACTTGGTCCGATGAAAATGCTCTACACATGATCGGATTAGGTTCGTCCGGCCAAGTTGGTTGGGAAATATTTCCAACATGTTGGAAAATTGGGTCAGACAGAGATTCGGATGGAATCAGTCCGATGCATACCACACACAGTTGGATTATCTGACAACACGGTGCGATAAGACTCATTCCGACAGATTCTCCGACCGTGTGTACAAGGGCTTAAAGTGGTTAAAGTGGTTGTTAACCCACTTTCACATTTTAATACTATCTGTTTTGTTTCCTAATACTGTGCTCCCCTGGAGAGATTTGAGAGATAGAGGGATGCCCCAAAAAATGTGAGGAAATTTGGGCAGGATGGATCACTTCAGTTTCTGGTGATATTAATGTTTAAGAAATGGTGGGGTGTGGTATATCTTCATGTGGAGATGGATGGAGTACTGACAAACATATGGAAGGTTGATATAGCTTCTATCTGTTTGTTCTCAGTGTGGGAACTATACAGTGGTGTGAAAAAGTGTTTGCCCCCTTCCTCATTTCCTGTTCCTTTGGATGTTTGTCACACTTAAGTGTTTCGGAACATCAAACCAATTTAAACAATAGTCAAGGACAACACAAGTAAACACAAAATGCAATTTGTAAATGAAGGTGTTTATTATTAAAGGTGAAAAAAAATCCAAACCATCATGGCCCTGTGTGAAAAAGTGATTGCCCCCTAAACCTAATAACTGGTTGGGCCACCCTTAGTAGCAACAACTGCAACCAAGCGTTTGCGATAACGTGCAATGAGGCTTTTACAGCGTCCTGGAGGAATTTTGGCCCACTCATCTTTGCAGAATTGTCCTAATTCAGTTACATTAGAGGGTTTTCGAGCATGAACGGCCTTTTTAAGGTCATACCACAACATCTCAATAGGATTCAGGTCAGGACTTTGGCTAGGCCACTCCAAAGTCTTCATTTTGTTTTTCTTCAGCCATTCGGTGGTGGACTTGCTGGTGTGTTTAGGATCATTGTCCTGCTGCAGAACCCAAGTTCGTTTCAGCTTGAGTACACGAACAGATGGTCGGACATTCTCCTTCAGGATCTCTTGGTAGACAGCAGAATTCATAGTTCCTTTTATCACGGCAAGTCTTCCAGGTCCTGAAGCAGCAAAACAGCCCCAGACCATCACACTACCACCACCATATTTTACTGTTGGTATAATGTTCTTTTTATGAAATGCAGTGTTCCTTCTACGCCAGATATACTTGGACACACACCTTCCAAAGAGTTCCACTTTTGTCTCATCGGTCCACAGAATGTTGTCCCAAAAGTCTTGGGGATCATCAAGATGTGTTGTGGAGAAATTGAGGCGAGCTTTGATGTTCTTTTTGCTCAGCAGTGGTTTTCTCCTTGGAACTCTGCCATGCAGGCCATTTTTGCCCAGTCTTTTCCTGATGGTGGAGGCATGAACGCTGACCTTAACTGAGGCAAGTGAGGCCTGCAGTTCCTTGGACGTTGTTGTGGGGTCTTTTGTGACCTCTTGGATGAGTCGTCGCTGCGCTCTTGGGGTAATTTTGGGCGGCCGGCCACTCCTGGGAAGGTTCACCACTGTTCCATGTCTTCGCCATTTGTGGATAATGGCTCTCACTGTGGTTCGCTGGATTCCCAAAGCTTTGGAAATGGCTTTATAACCCTTTCCAGACTGATAGATCTCAATTACTTTCTTTCTCAATTGTTCCTGAATTTCTTTGGGTCTCGGCATGATGTGTAGCTTTTAAGGATCTTCTGGTGGACCTTACTGTGTCAAGCAGCTCCTATTTAAGTGATGCCTTGATTGTGAACAGGTGTGGCAATAATCAGGCCTGGGTGTGGCTAGAGAAATTGAACTCAGGTGTGGACAACCACAGTTATAGTATGTTTTAACAAGGGGGGCAATCACTTTTTCACACAGGGCCATGATGGTTTGGATTTTTTTTCACCTTTAATAATAAACACCTTCATTTACAAATTGCATTTTGTGTTTACTTGTGTTGTCCTTGACTATTGTTTAAATTGGTTTGATGTTCCGAAACACTTAAGTGTGACAAACATGCAAAGGAACAGGAAATGAGGAAGGGGGCAAACACTTTTTCACACCACTGTATCTATTAGGACTGTTGTTGTTGTTTTAGTTTTTTCTTCTACTTTCAGTTTTTCTATGCTCCAAAATGAACTGGTTGGGCTAGCTACAAAAATAATCAGATTTACGTTTACTCATTTATTAACATATGTGAATGTATAAATTGGTATATGCTTTGATGTTGCATGACTATGTAACCAAATGTCCTTATACCTGTATCCTGCTTTTTGCTTTGTACATTGTGGATGGTGTTATCATTGTTTTGTGAAACATCAATTAAACTTTTACCCTTTAAAAAAAACTTACATGACCAGTTCTCTTCCAATCATATACGATTTGTGGCATGATATAAGTTTGTTAATTTTTTATTTAATCTAATACTGGGTGACACTATTTAATATATTATTTATTAAAATGTATCCAAAAGAAAAATGATCACACTCACAGTAGTTGGTGCCCTGATCCTGGGTTTATGCTAAAACAAAAGGTATCTTGTGTTTGATACCAATGATGTGTCGAATACTGTCCCCAGTCGGATAGTGTCCTCCCTGTATACTGCGCTTGTGCAGTATGGAGGACAAGGAGACGCCAAAGGTCTCTGAAGATGAACGGAGCCTGCACACTGAGTCCAGGTTCAAGCCCCACCATCCAAGTGGACACAGAGTTAGAATAAAAAATTGCCGAGCGCAGCAAGGCCGTGCCCGGAGCGTGGCGAGCGAAGCGAGGGGCCCTGTTACTAAGTGCTACCATATGTCCACTTACATGGTGGGGCTTGAACCTAGACTCAGGGCAGACGGTACTAGCAAGTGCACAGGCGCCGTTCATCTTCGGAGACATTTGGAGTCTCCTTGTCCTCCGTACTGCGCAAGTGCTGCACTTGCGGAGTACAAAGCGGGCACTATCCGATGGGGGACAGTTTTTGGCAGAATACCGGCTCTCCCTGCCTGGTGCAGGTATTCCGTACGAGGTGACATTCACATACCTAGACCTGCCCAACAAGTTTCGTCATAGGACATCGTCAGGTATTCCTTTGGGCGGGTCAAGACCCCATATTTCATAGTCAGTTCCCAGATCTTGTTTAATGTCATTAAGCCATTTAATAGATGAACTTTGCACGTTTTAAGTAAAAATGTCATTTATTAAATTAAAAAAATGTTCAGATCAATTGATAATTTAAAATATAACAGTGACACCTTATACTTGAGTTTTACTGTGTCAGATTTTTGCATTTTTCATATTTGGTATATTTGTGACTGCGTCGGTTTCATCTGGGTACTCCGGTTTCCTCTCACGCTCCAAAAGACACCCTGGTAGGTTAATTGGCTTCTGTCTAAATTGGCCCTAGTATATGAATGTGAGTTAAGGACCTCAGATTCTAAGCTCCTTAAAGGTAGGGACCGATGTCAATGTACAATGTATATGGAAAGCGCTGCGTAAATTGACAGTGCTATATAAGTACCTTAAATAATAATAACAAAAATAATATACATTAAAGCTGAACTTTAGGCATAATGTATATAAAAAATAAATGAATGCAGCTCCATGTTTGTTAACACATCACATCACCAAATTAGATTTTTTTCCTTAAAGGGGTTCTGCACTCATAATCAAACATTTGCCCATTTGGTTGCCTCTAGTTCATATATTTCATAATGCCACCTGTTTTTTTTTTTTGGATTCACCTACCTTTTGTAATCTGTAGTAATTTATTTTAAACCCCTGTGGCGATGGGCGGTCTCTTGCGGGGATCAGCGTCACCTATCGTGTGTACGTGGCATAAGTCCTGCTGTACAGGAGACTTCAGCACGCTGAGACATGTCATAGTCAAGTATTTATACTGCTTGTATTTAAAGGGGTTCTGCACTCATAATCAAACATTTGCCCATTCTGTTGCCTCTAGTTCATATATTTCATAATGCCACCTGTTTTTTTTTTGGATTCACCTACCTTTTGTAATCTGTAGTAATTTATTTTAAACCCCTGCGGCGATGGGCGGTCTCTTGCGGGGATCAGCGTCATTTCCTGCTGAAGCCCGCACTGTCTCCTGGGATCTCGTTGAAGTAATCCCAGGAGACATTGCGGCTGTAGCACCCGAAATCTCGCGAGATGTCGGGTGCATTAGCCGCAATGTCTCCTGGGATTACTTCAACGAGATCCCAGGAGACAGTGCGGGCTTCAGCAGGAAATGACGCTGATCCCCGCAAGAGACCGCCCATCGCCACAGGGGTTTAAAATAAATTACTACAGATTACAAAAGGTAGGTGAATCCAAAAAAAAAACAGGTGGCATTATGAAATATATGAACTAGAGGCAACAGAATGGGCAAATGTTTGATTATGAGTGCAGAACCCCTTTAAATACAAGCAGTATAAATACTTGACTATGACATGTCTCAGCGTGCTGAAGTCTCCTGTACAGCAGGACTTATGCCACGTACACACGATAGGTTTTTCCATCAGAATAAACTCTGACGATTTTTCTGACGGAGTTCTGACGGAGTTCCGCTGAAACGGACTTGCCTACACACGATCGCACCAAAGTGCGATAGTTTAGAACGCAGTAACGTACAACACGTACGACAGGACTAGAAAAATTAAGTTAAATAGCCAGTAGCCAATAGCTGCCCTTGCGTCGTTTTTGGTCCGTCTGAATAGCATACAGACGAAACGGTTTACCCAGATTTAAAACATGTTCTATTTCTAGGTCCATCAGAATTTTCAAAAGAAAAAGTCTGCTGAAGCCCACACACGATCGGAATATCCGATGGAATGATTCCGTTGGACCTTTCCTGCCGGAAAGTCCGACCGTCTGTACGCGGCATTAGACTTGTGGAAGATAAAAGCAGAAAAATGATCCAATAATTACTGCTGCAGTGCAGTAAGCATGCAACTAGGAGGAGAGAATTGAGAGATAGAGGGATGAGCTCATCAGTCTGTCGCTTTTCTTTCATTGTACAATCACCGAGTGGGGGAAGGGCAAGGCCTGTAAGTCATTCTGAGCTGCAATAGAAAAAAAATGTATTTTTCCCTACCAGGACTGTGTTTTGCAACAGAACTGTGCAAATCTCATGACTGGGTAGACAGAAATACAAATTGTCTTACAAATCAAACTGCTCATTTACTTTGCTTGGAGTTCAGCTTTTACCACAAAAAAAAAAAAAAAAACTTTAATAAATTCTAAATTCTAGCAGAGCATTATTGCATATTTTTGAATAATAACCATTATATTTATGGGATACTGACAAAATACACTTCCTAATTATAAATAATGCATGCCATAAAGGAAGCCATAATAAAGATTATCATATATACTTGTCCTACCAGATTCAATAGGAACTAGTGATACTGTATTTACAAAAGGCCTAGTGAGATGAGCTATCTGCATTAGGCCGCGTACACACGGGCGGACTGTCTGCCCAACTTAGTCAGCTGAACAGTGTTTCAGCGGACAATCCGCTCGTGTGTGGGCTTCAGCTGACTTTTTCAGCGGACAGTCTGACGAACAAAGTCTTACGGAATTTCCGTAAGACAGTCCGTTCAAACTTGGTTTTGTCCGTCCAAACTTGGTTTCAGCGGACAGTCCGCTCATGTGTAGGCAAGTTGGATGGACTAAGTATGGCGCATGCTTAGAAAGGGTTTACACGGCCGAAGGTTGCATTGCAGTGTATAGGACGTCGTTTTTCTAGTCCCGTCGTACGTGCTGTACACGTCATCACGCACGCTTTCAGCGGACTGTCTGCTCATCGTGTGTGGTCAAGTCCGTTCATGCTAATTTTGAACGGACTGTCTGTCGGATTGTCTGCCGAACTTAGTTGGGCAGACAATCCGCCCGTGTGTACGCGGCCTTACTGAGCCAGCCCATAAAACAGCTGCCTCTTTTGGGTTACAGGTACAATTAGGGCAAGTTCACCCCAGATGCAGTTCCATGCAGTTCTGTTTTTTCTGCACCAATACAGTCATTTCCGGTCAGTTTCTGCACCAGAAACTGACTGGAAACTGACCAGAAACTAACTGCATGGTGTGAACTAGAGCCATTGGAATACATGGAAAACACTGTGCATGCATTTTTAGTGCAGAAAAAAAGCGCACAGAACTGAACGGAACTGCATCTGGTGTGAACTGGCCCTTAAAGTATAACTAAAGGCAAAACTTTTTTTTGAATTTTGGATTAAGTGAAGAGGGATTAGAACGCTTGTCAGTTTATATTGTCATCTGTGCCATCGTTTTTCACCCTCTCTATTTGTCCTGTTTACCGTTATCATTGAAAGTGAAAGTAATAGAAAATTTTGGGTTGTCCCCAGAAAAGTAATAGGGGGAAATCGTCCAATGGGGACATGAGTTCTGGTGACCTGGAGATCCCCAAGGAATTCCCTTAATTTGCAGGGACTTCCTCTCACTTCCTGTTTGGCTATGGGACAGTAAGTGAAGGGAAATCTCTGTAATGGGACACAGATGATGAAAAGAAAAAAATAGCCTATAGTTTTAATTTAAAGTGGTAGTAAACCACACTTTTTTTTCTTTTAAACGCTGCAAGACAGTTGCATAATGTAGTATGCATTGCATACTAGCACATTATGAAATACTTACCTTAGAATGACCCCCTGCCATCCATTCCAATCCTGACCACAAAACCCAGATGGATATTGGTCCTATTTTCCATCTGTCCGGCGGATTGAATCGGATAGGATCGGATGAAACCGGACAGGTGGTCTGTTTCCATCTGATTTCCCCATGGAAGAGAGCGGGGCTCTGACAGGTCCGTCTCTGCACAGCGGTGCAGACAGAACCTGTGATCTTCCGCTGGCCATTCACGATCGCTCCACAGGACAGAGATGGCGAAAGAGAATCTGACAGCATTTATAATTCTCCTTTACTCTATCCAAAATAAAAAAAAGTTCTACTTTAGATCTTTTCCCGAAATTAAAAACAAAATCGTTGGTGGAGCAGTAAGTGTCAAATTATCTGTGCAATTAAACTTTACCATTATAGCACCAGTCACTTAAACTTATATAGCCACTACTAGTGCTTTACCACTAAAGCATTTTACGTTTTATGTGGAGATCTTCTTTACATAAGGAAAACATAGCTTTATAAAATGAGCAACAAATATGCTGCTTGAGAATAACTGACGTTAATTGAAACCACCACCATACGGCCACCCAAGGTTCAATCTCTTCAGTTTTTTTTTCACATCTCAGTTGGAGTGTATCTTCACAGATAGCAGAAATAACTTGCCACACATTTCTGGCAGTGTTGAATTGTAAGTGTGTTAAAGCAGAGATCCACCCAAAACTTTGTGGGGGGAGGGGAAAGCAGGTACCTGTTTTGACAGGTACCCTGTCCCCACTTCCATCGGACCTCTCCACGGCAAGGTACGTCGGAAGTTCGGCCCCCTCCTCCTTCCTCCTCCTTCCCCTGCTGCCCGGCCAGTAAGAGAACACAGTGCGCTTTGGCTACACAGTATGTGTAGCTGCTGTCTTTTAATTTTTGGAGGGGGGGGGGACACAGCTTTAACTTGCTGCACATTTTCCCTGGCAAGTTGCGTACCTGCAGAGCACTTAAAGCACAAGTCTCAATTGACACTTTTCCAATTTGCGAATTTGGGTGGCAAGTCTCTAGCAAGAGCAAAGTTGCAGTGGTGAGTCTACAGCAAGAGTTCTGCAAGTCTACAGCATGAAAATTCAGCCACAGAGACCTCTGACCACTATTGCACAACATAAGGCCCCTTTCACACTTGGGTTGTGTTGAACTGAGGGCTGTAGGAGAATGGCTTAGGCTATGTTTCCACGATTGCATCCCCAAAGTTGCGCGATTTTACAGCGATTTTTTTATGCCACGACTTGAAGCAATTCCTGTTTTCTTGAGGTCTATGGACCTCAAGTCACATCAAAGTGGGACCAAAGTAGTGCAGGGACTACTTTGAAGTCGCTGCGTCCTGAAGTCTCACAGATATGAACAGTACTCATTGGAAATCATGGGGTCTGACTTGTCATGCAACTTTTCAGTCCCAAATTGCATAAAAAGTCGCACTAGTGGAAACCTAGCCTTATAGGAAAACATGTACGCTTATCATTTCTCCTTCATTTTCAGATGACTGCAGTCATTCAGTTTTATTAAGAGGTAAGCTACGCCAAAGCTTGTCAACACTCTACTGGGAGTTGTAAACTGATCAGTTATTATAAGCAACATTGACTTCTCAGGCTGTTTTGACACATGTGTATTGCAATAACACATAATAAAATGCATGTTTTACTGTACCATTTATTTTGGCAAATTCAGCAATGCATGTTAATGTACCATGTGGGTTGCATTGCAGTGACATCATATTTTGGATAGAGAGACAATTGTTTAGTGCTGGCTGAGTCCCTGCTTTTGAGATTTTCCCCTTACTCCTGATCCACAGACATAACAGCAAAAAGAAGTAAGTAAACCTCCCAAAAATTTACAGAAATCTGGAACAGTTGTCTTGACTATAAAAGTTCCTTTCCTGGTGACAATTGTAAAAAATATTAGTTTCCAAATTGGTGAGAGCAATAAATAGGCCATAAAGTTAAGCAATGATATTTAGAGAGCAATAGAGACTTGTCCCTTTCCCAACTATCCACAAAAAAATAATTTTAGATTCAGCCTTAAAGCCGACTTTACTCTACAAAGTAAGATAATATTATATATATACTGTATATTCATGCTCCCCTTATGCCAAAGTTCTGCAGAAAAAGCAAAAGTTTGTGGGGGTGGGATTAATTAGTAAAAATATACCCACTTTACCCCTGATTATTGTACTAGAGTGGCAGATGTCTATATCATTCCAGCGAAATCCAAGGAATGATGGTTACCCAAGAAGGAACACCTTTTTGTAAGCTTTCTGATACTCAGCATTCCCCCAAAGATCTTGCCGGAAGTATAGTGACATCAAACTCACTTTCCCTGTGAGTATATTTGCTTTTTTTATTTTTATTTTACTTCAGCATTTTGGCATGGGGAAGGAGTCCTCAATAAATAAGCAAACATTTCTAAGTGCATGCCTGCTTTACAATATGGTAATGGTGCAATAATGATATTGTATATTAACATACTAATCATATGTGTAAGAAGTAATGTTCGGGCAGATTGATATGACACACTATAGATAGGTGTGTGGTATATGAAGACCCTCTCTCCATATGGAAAGACACTAACAAATCAATTTTAAGTTTTGCGTCAGATTAACAAAAACAGGTTTCTGGACATCTGACAATCCCCAAGAAGTTGGCTTATTTGGTAACACAGTGCAAAGCACAGCGGTGTCTTGGCAAAAAAAGCACATCCTGGATTTAGCAATTTATGTTCCTGGTTGTTTTTATTGGGTTACTGATCACCTCTGGCCTTTGCCTCGTATTAATAAATAAGCCCCAACACATATCTTTCTCTAATTCTTCTTTCTTGGGTTGGTGTTCACAACTCATCTTTAGGATGTGGAGGCTCTGGCAGCTGTGGCTGTTCTACTTGTGGCTCCAGTCCATACTGCTTTCGTAACCTTTTACGTAGTTTTGACTTCCTCTCTTTTTCCTGTCTTTCCAGTTCATCAAGCATTTTAAACTCTTCCTCAAGCTTCTTATATCTCTGCTTCTTTTCATCCTTGGCATCCCTCTCTTCATCTTGTATTGTTTTCATCTTCAGTTCTGGCTCCTGTAAGAAATGAAAGCTCAGTTGAAGCCACAAAAGTAGATATTCAGTCATATAGACATTGTACCGACAACCTCCATTTTCACAGTCGTACCTGCACACTTCTCTTGCAGCAGCTGTGCAGGGTGCTTAAAGTGGTGTTGCCACCAAAAAATAAAAAGTTGTTTAAAATAAAATTTTTTTTTTAAAAAAATGTTTACTCACCTCTAAATACCTGTTGCTAGGGGATCCCTCGTAGTCTGCCTTCTTCCTTGCCCGGGCTGGTGACATCACTTCCCCTCGCACCGCACAGTCACCTGGGACCTGTCACGTGTCCCAGGTGACTGTACGGCGTATCACGGCGCCCTGCGCCGCTCGCGCATGCGCAGTGGGTGCCCGGCTGTGAAGCCACAGCCGGGTGCCCATAGTACGCATGACGGCTCCACGAGGGGAGCGGGGAACGAGGGGGGGGCTTCGTTCCCCCACATCGCTGGACCCTGGGACAGGTAAGTATCCGATTATTAAAAGTCAGCAGCGGCAGTATTTGTAGCTGCTGACTTTAAAAAATTTTTTTTTAGAGGGTACCCCACTTTAAGTATGACTGTGTAGTCCAATTTACGCCAAAGTTAGACCTACTACACTTAGGCTTTATTTTGGTAAGCATTGCATGCTGAACGAGAGAAATCAGAAGATTCCTCCATTCATAGATGGAGGACAGCATCAGATTGGATGAGGTCACTGTGCAGCTGATATTCTGCACGGCTGATTTTGCAGATGAAATTTGTAATGCTGACATTTTCAGGACTCAACATTGATGCAAGAAGCCCATGTTGATGGGGACAAGGGCCTCTTCCCACAACCCTGGCTGGTGGTTGTGGGGTCTCAGAGCAGGGAGCTTATCGGAATAACAAGATCCAGATCCCGCCCCCCCATGTGAATGAGTATGGGGTACATAGTACCCCTACCCATTCACCATAAAAGTGTAACAAGTGAGTAAAGACACAACACGTTTTTACAAATGTCCTTCGGTGTAGACCCGCCATCAATCATGATGCCTGCTACCCCGCCAGGCCAGGCCCAGAAAAAAACAACCTGCAGTCTCACTGAAGGCTCCCATGACCTGCCTGTTCCTCCGTCTGATATTTCTTAAATAGCTAAGGGGTAGAGAGTCACCCGATGATGTCATCCGGTGACTCCGCCCATTGTGATACATCAACCGAGCATTCCTCAGTGAATGACGTTATAAGAAGGTATGGACACTTGGTGACATTGCCGGGTGGTCCCGCCCCTTAGCTATTTAATAAATGTCAGACAGAGGAGCAGGCAGACAGTGGGAGCCTTTGATGAGACCGGAGTTTTTTTTCTTTGTTTCCTTTTTTCGGGTCCGGCAGTGCAGCGGGCTTTGTGATTCACAAAGGATCTACACCGAGGGACATTTTTAAAAATTCTTTAAAGTGGTTGTAAACCCTTACAACACACTTTTTGCTACAGGTAAGCCTATAATAAGGCTTACCTGTAGCTAACCTGGATATTTCCTAAACCTGAATGGTTTAGGTGATATCCCCTGTATTTGCATGTGCCGACATAATCGGCACATGTGCACTGAAGAAAACTGAAGCAACGGCACGTATGTGGCGGCTCTCATGCGGGAGTGACGTCACTGTGGCTCCAGCCAATCACATCGCCAGAGCCCGCGATACCTGAAAGTAACTCCAGGAGCGATGTCACTGGCCGGAGGGGTGAACGAGGACCACTGCGGGAGCTTCGATCTAAGGTAAGTAATACATAATGAGCTAGTATGCTATGCATACCTGCTCATTATGCCTTTGCCTTGCAGTTTTTTGTTTTTTTGGGGGGTTTACAGCCAGTTTAATAAAGAACTTGTCAAAAACTTGTGTTGTGTCTTTACTCACTTTTTACACTTTTTTGGTGGATGGGTAGGGGTACTATGTAAAAGGAGGCTTCCAGATTCTGATAAGCCCCCCATCCTGAACCATACCAGGCCACATGCCCTTAACATAGAGGGAGTGCTTTGGAGCAGGGGGGGGCTCCTTGTCCCCATATTGTGAGGGTCTGTGGGCCCCCAGATCCCAGCCCCCTCCCATGTGAATGAGTATGGGGTACATAGTAGCACCCATTCACCAAAAAAGTGTAAAAGAGAGTAAAGACACAGCACACATTTTTGACAAAGTCCTTTATCAAAAAAAATCTAAATGAAAAACAATGTCCATCAGTGTATATGCATTGTCAATCACAACGCCCGCCGCACCGCTGGAAAAAAAGAGTATGCATTCACATGGGGGGGCAGGATCTGAGGGCCCCCTTGTTAAAGTGGGCTTCCAGATTCCGATAAGCCTCCAACCTGCAGATCCCCACATCCACCGGTCAGGCAGAGCCCCCCCCCCCACCCTTGTTAAAGCGAGCTTGCAGAATCTAGGCTGCATGCTAAGATAAGGGTCTGGGATGGATTTTGGGGGCCCCCCACATGTTTTTTTAAAATAAATTTTGGCGTGGTATAGATTGGGGGGGAACCCCATGTTGTTTTTTTTCTGAATTTTTAATTGTCAGTGGGGAAGCCCGCTGACAGCTGATGAGTCATCGGTTGGTAAGGATGTGGCTGCCAACTTCCTTGCCTACTCCTAGCTATTCTTCACACAGAATTTGAATCAGTCGATCATTTTTCGACTGATTCGAATTTGAATCTTTCCGAAGATTTGGAATTCATTAGAAAATGAATATACAAAACTAAATTAAATGAATTTCATCAAAATGTGTTACTATTTAATTTGCAGATTCAAATACATCTAGTCCAGTGAGAACAGTTTTATTTGCACACAGATATAAGACCCTGACTCCATGGTTCCTTACCCTGCTTACACCCCACGTCTCGTTTCCAATTTCCTCAGCTAAAATTTCATCATTTGTGATAAGGAAGTTGTCAAAAATTGTGCCTGATTTCACCTAAAGAAACAAAATAATATGTTTAGAGGAATAGGAATTTAGAGGAATTTAACATGCTTGTTTTATACTATGACAGTAAGGTTGATTTATGGAAGCTGTAGAACAATGGAGTTGCTACCCAGCTAAAATAGTGCGTTAAAGTGGAACTGCAGTCTGCTCACATCATTTGTAATAAAAACATCTTTGCCATTCTGAGGTTTCCCTGCAACCACTTTGCATATTATTTTATATATATTGTGACTCTACTCGCCAAATATGCTGCAGAAATCTCCCTCCTCTAATTCTGGCTGCATCCATTTTAACTGTGGGCAGCTGAAGCTGCTGCCTGTTCACTTCCTGAATTTACACAGACACGCAGAGGCACATCTACAGCTTTGCAGCTCTCATTGGCCCTCTTATGACTCATCCCCCTCCCTTCCTGGCAAACTCTCACAAGAGTGAGCTGTGCATGATGTCATAAGCCTATTCTTTTTAACAGACAAGAAACAGGAAGTGAGCTGTAAAAGGTATTTACTGGCAGGAAAAAGTGTTTTACTATCCAAAGTTAAAACAACAAGGGCAGAGGATTTAATAGATGGAAAGTTGAAAAAAATGACTGAAGCCCCGCTTTAAGTTTTTTCTTTTTAGTTTTAACTTTTAGTTTTTTCACAGAGAAAGTTTCCAACGTGGAAAATGGTTCCCACTTTATCTCATGATCAACGCCCCATGTGTCAATAGATGTTGTAAGAGGAACATGACATGCTCAATAGGGATGAGCTTCGTGTTCGAGTCGAACGTACGTTCGACTCGAACATTGGCTGTTCGGCCGTTCGGCGAATTCCGAACGTTTGGGCCGTTCGCGTCAAAATTCGAGTGACGCGCGCGCGGACCACAATGCACTGCGGTGGCGCAGTGCATTGCTGCCCCATGATTGGCCAAGCATGCACTGTGACCCCGCATGCTTGGCCAATCGCAGCGCCGGCAGCGAGGAGAGCCATGATTGGCCACAGGCATCCTGCCTGTGGCCAATCATAGCTCAGGCTGTGTAGTGCACGCCCCACACTATATAAGGCCGCCTTTGAGGCGGCTTCGTGTAGTGTGTTACTTAGCATCTGAAGCAGTGGGTGTTCTGTGTACCTTCAACACAGTACACACCAATCGTTTTTTGGCTGATTTCCTATCTTGCTGCTGTGTAGTGGTTGTTGTCTGTGCCCTGACCGCAGTATACACCACTATATTCACCTCACCTATATAGCTAGTGATCTAGCTTTAACCACTTAACAACTGCCCATTGCCGATTAACGGCTTCAGGGGGGTTGTTTAACTCTGAGAGGCCGTTAATTAACGGCCTCCCAGAATTCTGCTCTCGCGTGCCCCGAGGTGTGCGCACTCGAGAGCATCCGTGACCGCCGGGTCGCATCACGGATCACGGTAAACGGCCGCTCATAGCGGCCGTTTACCACGTGATTGCTCCGTCAAATGACGGAGTGATCACTTGGAAACAAACCGGCGTCATGTTATGACGCCTGTTCCTCCCTCCCCTCTCTGTACCGATCGGTACAGCGGAGGGGAAAGAGATCGGTGTCAGCAGCGATGTGGGCTGCATCTGCAGTGCCCACATCGCTGCTCACCGAATTTAACCCCTCAATTCCCTGCCAATACTCTGCAATACCAGTGCATACTCTGCAGTACCCTGCCATTACTCTGCAGTACCCCGCCATTACTCTGCAGTACCCCGCCATTACTCTGCAGTGCAGTACCCTGCCATTACTCTGCAGTGCAGTACCCTGACATTACTCTGCAGTACCCCCCATTACTCTGCAGTAACCCCCATTACTCTGCAGTACCCCCCAATACTCTGCAGTACCCCCCAATACTCTGCAGTACCCGCCATTACTCTGCAGTACCCGCCATTACTCTGCAGTACCCGCCATTACTCTGCAGTACCCTGCCATTACTCTGTAGTACCCCCCAATACTCTGCAGTACCCTGCTATTACTCTGTAGTACCCCGCCAATACCCCGCCAATACTCTGTAATACCCTGCCATAAATTGCCATACCCAGCCATACTCAGCGATACCCAGCCATACTCGATGATACCCTGAAATACCCAGCCATAGACGCCCCTCACCCCTCACCGCCCTCCGGTGCTTCTACCAACTCGCCAGTACGATCAAAGCCAGAATCTTTTTTTTATTTTTTATTTCAGGCTTCCCAGCCTAGAGGTGAGATGTGGGGTCATATTGACCCCCCAGATTTCACTGTAAAGAGGACCTGTCACCCCATATTCCTATTACAAGGGATGTTTACATTTCTTGTAATAGTAATAAAAGTGATCAAAAATATATTTTTGGGGAAAAAAATGTCAAACTAACATAAATAAAGTAAAATGAACAATAAAAAAATAAAATAAAAATTAAAGCGCCCATGTCCCCATGTGCTCGCATGTGCCACACATGTGAGGTATCGCCGAGAATGTTAGAGCGAGAGCAATAATTCTAGTCCTAGACCTCCTCTGCAACTCAAAACATGTAACCAGTAAAAAAAAAATGAAAGCGTCGCCTATGGGGATTTTTTAAGTAGCGACGTTTGGCGCCATTCCACGGGCATGTGCAATTTTGAAGAGTGACATGTTTGATATCTATTTACTCAGCATAACTTCATCTTTCACTTTATGCAAACATTGGGCTAACAAGTGGTTAATAATAGAGCTTGCAGTCAGTAGTGTTAGGAGATAGTGCGTGCTGTCTGCGTGCTCTGTACCCAGTACATACCGCTATAATATAGGGCAGGCCCCTACTTTCAAACATCCAACTTACAAACATCTCCTACTTGCAAACGCAAGGAGACAGCAGCAAGTGAGATGAAAAAAGATGGACGACAAAACAAATTATACAGGGGTGATAACCCTTCCCTATGTTTTCCAAAAAGCTTAAAGATAGTTTTTTTGACTGGAGCTACACTTTAAAAATGTACCGGTTGAAAATGACAAACAGATTTAACTTAACACAACAAACCTACACAGTCCCTGTCTTGTTTGCACCGCCTGTATACTGCTGTTCTGAGTATATAGGGCCTGGGGGCCACACGCATTTCCTTTTTTTAATATGGGTACGGGGTTCCCCTTAATATGCGTACAAGACCCAAATAGGCTGGTAATGGGCAGGGAGGGCTACCCATGCCATGTTTCTCAATGATTTTCAACCATATTGCAGGAACCAGATATAACATTAAAACCGCAAGCAGTTTTAAATGGTGTTATTTCCGTTTAATGTCATTTTGTGCAGGGACTGTTCTAAACACGGGAAACACGTGGCACTTCACAGGCATACTACAGACACCCCCCAGGCACCATATTTAAAGGAATATTTCACTTTTTTTTTTTTCACTTTAATCGTCATTAAAATCAGTGCTCCCGCCAAAACGGCAGTTTTTAAAACTTTTTTTTTCAGTGACCCATGTCCCCTGAGGCAGGAGGCAGGTCCCCAAACCCTTTTTAGGACACTATCTTGCATATTAGCCGTTAAAATTAGCACTTTCCAATTCGAACGTTCGAGTCCCATAGACTTCAATGGGGTTCTAACGTTCGTACCGAACGCGGGGGTCGTTCGCAAGTTCTGGTGCGAACCGAACCGGGGGGTGTTCGGCTCATCCCTAATGCTCAACTGGAAGTGATAGTGGTAAACCCTGCACGAGACAGGAACACATCGAAACAGCCCAGGAAGGCCTTGCACAGCAAGTCCACAGCATAAAACAAACTAAAACATCTGCTATTTCAAACCACTAACTAACCCCCACCCAATGGGATCCCCAAACAAATAGGCAGCATATGTATTTGTTTCATGTTTTGTCAGCAGCCTTTTTACCCAGCAGAAGGCTTCCATAGCAATGGGAGTGAGAGAGAGAGAGAGAGAGAGACCTGGACATCAATCAACTCAAATATGAGAACCTAGGGATGGAGCCTTTAACCCACTCAAAGCTCTACAAAGCCTTCTGGCTCTGGACTGAAATTTCATATGAAGTCAGAAAAACAAAGTTTAGTATTCTCCATAACAGACACAATCCTAGGACCCCTCTTCATGTGTAGGCGAGACACCTAGGTGACACATATACACAATTCACTTGCCTGTCAGCCAGTGCCTCACAATAGTGTGTAGGATAGGGATGGGTGAACGGTTCGGCTCGAGCATGAGTTTGGGATTGCATCAGTGCAGTTTTACTGCAGTATATTATATCAGTGGAGTGTGTCTGAGTAGTGATTACCCAAGTTAACTGCTTGCCGAACCAGCTCATGCCAATATATTTCGTCAAAAGGACACGTACAGGCATATTAATGTACCTGTACGTTGCCCTTTAAGAAGCGGCTTGCGGGCACGCACATGTCCACTGCGAGCTCTGTGAGTGTGATCGCGGGTCCCGCGGACTCAATGTCTGCGGGGATACCCGCGATCATCTCACAGAGAGGAAGAACGGGAAAATTTCCCCGTTCTGCCTAGTGACACTGACACTGATCACAGCGCCCTATAATCGGAAGCAGTGAGTAGTGTCGTGTCACACATAGCACATCCCCCCACAGTTAGAATCACTCCCTAGGACACACTTAACCCCTACAGCGCCCCCTAGTGGTTAACACCTTCACTGCCAGTCACATTTACACAGTAATCAATGCATTTTTAATCAAACTGATCGCTGTATAAATGGGAATGGTCCCAAAATAGCGGCAAAAGTGTCCGATCTGTCCGCCATAATGTTTAGTAAAAAAAAAATTATTAATAAAAATGCTATAAAACCATCCCCTATTTTATAGACGCTATAACATTTGCGCAAACCAAACCAAGCTTATTGCGATTTTTTACCAAAAATATGTAGAAGAATACGTTTTTATATTTTTTTGGGGATATTTATTATAGCAAAAAGTAAAAAATAATGCTATTTTTTCGTTTATAGCGCAAAAATAAAAAGAGGTGATCAAATACCATCAAAAAAAGCTCTATTTGTGGGGGAAAAAGGACATCAATTTTGTTTGGGAGACACGTCGCACGGCCACGCAATTGTCAGTTAAAGCGACGCAGTGCTGAATCTCAAAAAGTGCTCTGGTCTTTTGCCAGCCAAATGGTCCGGGCTGAAGTGGTTAAAGTGCACCAAACACCACTTTCCATTGATTAACATGCATCCACCTACACATTTCCACATCTTTATTACATTTTGTTAATAAGCAGCTCCCCCTCCCCATCATGTTTGGGAGGACAACAAGGGAGGCAGACATTCCCATGGCACTGTGAGGGGGGCCTGCAGCATATGTGTCCACAAGCAAATGTGGATGTGGTCAGTCCTCAGGCATCATTTCCTCTGTTTAGTGATGTGGCCCTTGCTATCTAGCCCTATCATGCAGAGGAGGTGGTGGACTGACGTACTAAACCATCCTCATCCTCCATCACCCAAGCAGAGACTGGTGTGCAGTCCACTGCAGCTGCCAGAGTGGCTAAACCTGCCTCCTTGTTCACAGCTATTCCTGGGCCAGAATTTGCCTAGTATGCAATTGAGCTGCTGGGCTGCCCTGCATCCAGCGTGCTTTCCGAACGGGCATTCAGTGCTGCTGGAGGTTTTGTTACTGATAATAGAACATGTCTGTCCACAGACTCCGTGGACCATCTGACATTTATCAAAAGAGTCCTGGATTACCAGCAGCTATGAAGCTCCTGATGCCTATGTCGCCGATTAAGTGTTTTTGGGATGTGGAATCTCTGCAGGACTTCTAGGCTGCCTAGCGTTGTGGGTGTTGATTTCACCTGGAAGAATGTTTTTGGTGTAGGTTTCATGGGCACAATTAAAACCCAAATACCGATTTTTCTCCACCCGTTTTTTAACAGCAAGGCTGATTCTTGCTTTCATCGAGAGTATCTCTTATAGCAGGGATATGCAATTAGCGGACCTCCAGCTGTTGCAAAACTACACGTTCCATCATGCCTTTGCCTCTGGGTGTCATGCTTGTGGCTGTCAGAGTCTTGCTGTGCCTCATGAAACTTGTAGTTCTGCAACAGCTGGAGGTCCACTAATTGCATATCAAAGACCACTTTTCGGCACCTGTTTGACTGATGCATATCATTTCAATTTTTGACAGCAAAGCCAATTCTTGCTTTCATCAAGAGTACTTCTTATAGGGTTATGGTGTGAAGGCACCATCAACACCCAAAGACCAATTTTTACGCACCTGTTACTTTCATCCAAATTCCGTGGAAGAGACACCAGAATTTATCCAAAAAAAATGTCTAATCTTGTTCCCAGTGCACAAAATTTGGGGCCTCAACATACATAAAGAAATTGTAATTTTTTTGGCTTTATAAATGCAATTATTGCTGCAGCAGCTTCTATATACAGTATAGGTGTGCAACTTTACAGGTAGACTAATGGGACCCCCCAGGCACTACAGTGAAAAGAATTTTTCATTTTTATGCTTTCACTTTAATCATTAATAAATCGTTGCTCGTTTAAAAATTACGTTTTTTAAAAACTTTTTTTTCATTGATACATATCCCCCTGGGCAGTTCCTAGACCCCCATAACCATTTTACGACCAATTACTTGCATATAAGCCTTCAAAATGGGCTTTTTACAGTTCGGGTCCCATAGACTTCAATGGGATTCATTATTCAGTATGAACTGAACAGGGGGGGGTCGTTTGGGCCATCCCTAGTGTAGGGTTCTTAAAGTGTAAGTCAAGGGTAAGGGAACACATAGGGCAAAAATGCTGACAGGGTTTAACCAATCCCTAAGCTATCTGAGAACATATTTAAGATTAGATGAGTTTAAACCAAACTTCCACTTTAAACTGATAGAAAATTGATCAGATAGATGGGGAATTTTGGGCTGCTTGCAACAAAGTGTATCTAAACAAAAATGTATTTCTAAGAATAAGCATTAAGATACATATTAAAGTCAAATCCTACCAACATTAAAAGCCAACTCAAATACTCTGACACCGGGATTTTAATGCTGGAATTCTAGAAAGAAGCACTGTAAAAAGCCAGCAGCAGATTCACCTGGGTGAATTTATTATTTGCTCTTATAGTCTTGGCAAAAAGTATGGTATATAGTTGGCAACAGAGGATATTGTGAACTCACCTGCCAGAGGTCTAAGCCAATAACTCCAAGTTCGTCATATCTGTATAATGTGTCATCTGGAACATAATCTGGATTGTCCATGTCTGGCTGAACCCACACACCTTGGTAGTTTGGATTATCTATTATTTTTGGTACCCATATTCCCTGTCCATTGAGATGAGAAACATAATTAAATGACTCATATTATAGAATAACAGTATTTTGTAATATATTTTGATATCTCTTGCATTACCCCATTTTCTAGCTTGTTGAAACGAGGACCCACCTAGGAAGATTAGGACATTTCTATCTCAAGGTATAGTCAGTATTTTTACTGGGATGAATAAAGTTTATTGAAACAATGGCTTCACAGGGTATGTGACCGCACTTAATATTTTGATGGGGTTATAATAAGGAATCCCAACCCCGACACTACCTGCCTGGAGTTTGCATGTTCTCCCTGTGCCTGCGTGGGTTTCCTCCGGGGACTCTGGTTTCCTCCCACAATCCAAAGACATGCAGGTTGGTTAACTGGCTTCTGCCCAAAATTGGCCCTAGTATATGAATGGGGACCTTGGATTGTTGGCTCCTTGAGGGTAGGGACTGATGTGAGTGTGCAATGTACAGGGATAGGGACAATTGTAGACACTCACTCAGGTTGAAGTGGATGGACTGGTGTCTTTATTCAACGTTAGCAACTATGACTGTGGACCTTTGGCTTGGGGTACTAAACACAACCAACTAGCCCTTTCATGGCAGGGACACATTTTTGTGGGCTAAAGAAAATGTACCATGGAAAGCATGCTGCATTGATTGGTAGCCGTTCCAAAGTGGAGGCTCTCAATGTTTAGCATTAGGACTTTAGAGAATACTAGGGTGCCTTGACGGGGCTCTGTAACTTATGCATTTATTTGCAAATGTGGGCAAACTAAACCCCTGTTTTTAACGCATACTGTTAGACAGGTCAATTCGGTTGGTTGCAGGCTGGTCGGTAAGTTGAGCAGGGAATTTCTCTGGTTTTGTATTAAAGCACAACCATAGCCAATAGATGAAAGCAATCAATGAGCTCAATGTCATCAAGTAAATGCTGCAGTTAGGCTAAAATCAGAATGTTCACTTCTTAGGCTGGCCGTACACGCATCAGATTTTCTCGAGCAGCCCACTGAAGAAAATAAATTAGCAGATTTGCCCATTCACACAAGCGAGGGGATGAAGGAATCCTCCCCGCTGTGTTTATGTATTCTGACAGTGGGAACTCATCTGCTGTCAGAATACACTGATCAGCACTGTAACCTATTGGCTGCAGCTCTGACTGAAGGAACATTTTTCAAGAAGGCAGTTTGAGAGAAATTCATCATTAGTCCCTGTCGAACCAACCAAATTTGATCTATCTATGGCCAACTTTACTCTGGGTTCTCTGTAATCTCCCTTACAAACAATCTAACAGAGTCAGTAGGATAGTAATATGATTGTACATTCAAGATCCTATGTTGTGCAACTTCCTATCTATTTTTTCTGCTTCATCAGTCACATTTGGATTTCCAATGCAGACCTGAATCTGATTGGTGGCTGTAAGAAACTTAGTACCAACACCTTTTCACAGTTTTGCAAAATAGAAATATGTGTGTTTTTATGTTACAAACCCATGATGTTTATAGAGTACTGTTTCTTTAACTTATTAAATAATACTGTTTTTGTTATTTTTGTGAGCTGATCTCCTAGCGAGCCCTATCAAGAAGTCACATGATTTGTATAAAATTGCCTACTTTGTACTTTGGATTGGGAATCATTGGTGGTTCCCACTGCCCATCCATGGCAGAGTCCCAGTCATGGGGTTCCTTTGCATCTGGATCTACAATTAGCTCTCTCTCGTCCCAGTCCTGCAAAGCAAACAGAAAATACAAAAAATGTATACTCTATATGTTATGAGCTTTCTACATTTTATGGAAAACAGTAAAGGTGGCCATACACTAGTAGAACATAGTTTGACATTTTTCTTTTTGGGTTGACGTTTGTTGGAGACTGCAGTGACAAGAAAATCTGGAGCAGGGTGGAAATTTTTTTCTCAATCTAACAAATTTCCAACATTGTATACGATTTTCACTCTGTAAAGTCCATTCGCTCTAAAAACAATTGCTAAATGCAAATGAGATTTTGAAGTACTTTTGAATTACATTTGTCAAGTCATTCAATATCCTGAGAATAAATGTACATTTGAAAATCTACTAGTGTATGGCCAGCTTTAGGCTATGTATGCTTTATAAAATAGTGTAAACAAACTGATATAGAAAAAAGTAAGAAACAAAAAATCCAAGGTATTTATATGGTGCCTGTGCCAAGCGGCTGACCTCCGCTCGGCACAGGGAACGGAAGCAAGTGATGATCACTGGAGTAGCGATGTCTATGTCAGTGTGTATGTCATATAAATAGTTATATTGGTCCAAGCTAGACGATGTAACTATACCTAACATGCCAATGCCTGGAATTCTTCTTTGCTTTTCCTGTTCTATGTATGACATTTGTTTATGCTCTTTTAACCTCCCTGATGGTATGATTATTTCTGATTTTAGGTGCTGAAAGCGGTACAATTATTTTGCATGGAAATTTGGTGTTTTATATTGTAAGCCTGCAATTCTTAGGAATAACTCTCTTAAATCTGTTCAAACCAGAGTTTAGACATCCCAGTTATGATAAAGTTTATAATATAATAAATAACTATAAATAATGATAACAAATAATAATAAAAATTATTCAATAATGTAATAAAATCCAAAAACACTGAAATTCGCTCATTTGCAGAATTGTCGCTGTCATTAGATTTAGTGTTTGATGACGGATCTCCCCACAAATCGCTATCGCTCAATTGTGCAAATGATTATAATTTATTATCGCTGTTTTTTAGTTGGTCTAAAATCACTTTTGATATAAAGGGACACTTTTTGGTTGCTATTGACAGTCTCCAAATTCCAGGCAGAAAAAAACAGTATTTATAGTATAAAGGGGGAAGCAGGGCAAAGGACAGACCACTAGGGACAAAGGGGATGTGTATTTTTTTTTATACAGTACTGTAAGATTACAGTACTGTGTGTGTATCGTGTATTTTTACTTTTTTGAATTTGGTGCGTCGTAACGTCGCAGGGAACGGTGCTCGGCGGCACTCGGGCACTGTGTGAATTGAGTGGAGCACAGCTCGCACACACAGCGGGGGGGACATCGCTGGATCCAGGGGACAAGGTAAGCAAGTCTCCCTGTATCCAGCAATGCGATCCTGAGTCTGGCTTGGGGTTACCGCTCGTGGTACTGAAATTCCAGCCCGAGCCAGACTCGGGATTACCACCAGGGAGGTTAATCTCCTGTTTGGAATTAAAGAGTTTAGCTCCCAACATATAGTTTAAAATATAACTAAAGGCAAACTTTTTCTTTAGATTCTCTTGTTCTATTGGTTCTGTTTACCATTATTACCGAAAGTGCAAATAAAAGAAAATCCCCAAGTTTGTGTTGTCTTCAGAACAGGAATAGGGATAGCCTTCTAAAGGGAACATTAGTTCTAGTGACCCTGGTGACAACCAGTTATTCCCTCATTTAGAATATCCTCTTACTTCTTTTTTTGACTATTGGATGGGAAGTCAAGGGAGATCTGGCACAATGGGACACAGATCGCCAAAAAAAACAAAACAACTGACCGGGCTTTCTTATTCTATCCAAAATTTAAAAAAAAAATGTTTTGCCTTTAGTTGTACTTTAAATAGGTTGTAAATGTTGAATGCATGAAAGTTAAAAAAGGCCCCCTCTCAATCCAGCGGTTTCCACAGAAGCCCCGGCTGTCCCGGGTCTCTCTTTCCTCATTGGCTGCGACGCAGCAGTGGGAGCCATTGGCACCCATTGCTGTCAATCACAGCCAGTGAGCCAATGTAGAGAGAGCAGGGGCGTTGGTCAAGCGGGAAGAGGGGGAACTGAGAAAAAGAGGAACTGGCCCTCTCTGTGCAAAATCATTGCATAGAGCAGGTAAGTACGACATGTTTTGTATTTGAAAAAACAAAAGAAAAAAAACCTGAACCTTTAGAATAACTTTTGACAATGTACTTCTGAAATGCAACAAAGAATATTTTAAATACTTAAATAGACACACAAAAAAAAAATCACATTTTATTTTTTCTTAAATAGCTTTGAGTTAATAGAACTCTCTGGAATTGTACTGTCAACATACATTCATATAAAAGGTGTGTGTGTGTATATATATATATATATATATATATATATATATATATATATATATATTCATACTTTTGTGAGATATATACAGTATCTCACAAAAGTGAATACACCCCTTACATTTTTGTGAAACTTTTATTCTATCTTTTCATGTGACAACACTGAAGAAAGTATACTTTGCTACGATGTAAATTAGTGAGTGTACAGCTTATATAACAGTTTCAATTTGCTGTGCCCTAAAAATAACTCAACACACAGCCACAGCCATGTCTAAACGAATGGCAACAAAAGTGAGTACACCCCTAAGTGAAAATGTCTAAATTGGGCCCAATTAGCCATTTTCCCTCCCCGATGTCATGTGACTCATTAGTGTTACACGGTCAGGTGTGAGTGGGGAGCAGGTGTGTTAAATTTGGTGTTATCGCTCTCACTCTCTAATACTGGTCACTGGAAGTTGACCATGGCACCTCATGGCAAATAACTCTCTGAGGATCTGAAAAAAGAATTGTTGCTCTAAATAAAGATGGCCTAGGCTATAAGAAGATTGCCAAGACCCTGAAACTTAGCAGCAACACGTTGGTCAAGACCATAAAGCGGTTTAATAGGACAGGTTCCACTCAGAACAGGCCTCGCCATGGTCCACCAAAAAAGTTGAGTGCACTTGCTCAGCGTCATATCCAGAGGTTGTCTTTGGGAAATTGACGTATGAGTGCTGCCAGCATTGCTGCAGAGGTTGAAGGGGTGGGGGGGGTCAACCTGTCAGTGCTCAGACCATACGCCACACGCTGCATCAAATTGGTCTGCATGGCTGTCATCCCAAAAGGAAGCCCCTTCTAAAGATCATGCGTAAGAAAGCCTGCAGTTTGCTGAAGACAAGCAGACTAAGGACATGGATTACTAGAACCATGTCCTGTGGTCTGATGAGCCCAAGATAAACTTATTTGGTTCAAATGGTGTCAAGCTTGTGTGGTAGCAACCAGTTGAGGAGTACAAAGACACGTGTGTCTTGCCTACAGTCAAGCATGGTGGTGTAAGTGCCATGGTCTGGGGCTGCATGGGTGCTGCCGGTACTGGGGAGCTACAGTTCATTGAGGGAAACTTGAACGCCAACATGTACTGTGACATACTGAAGCATAACATGATCCCCTCCCTACAGAGACTGGGCCACAGGGCAGTATTCCAACATGATAACAACCTCAAACACACCTCCAAGACCGCCACTGCCTTGCTAAAGAAGCTGAGGGTAAAGGTGATGGACTGGCCAAGCATGTCTCCAGACCTAAACCCTATTCAGCATCTGTGAGGCATCCTCAAACGGAAGCTGGAGGAGCGCAAGGTCTCTAGCTTCCACCAGCTCCGTGATGTCGTCATGGAGGAGTGGAGGAGGACTCCAGTGGCAACCTGTGAAGCTCTGGTGAACTCCATGCCCAAGAGGGTTAAGGCAGTGCTAGAAAATAATGGTGGCCACGCAAAATGCTGACACCTTTGGACCAATTTGGACATTTTAACTTAGGGGTGTACTCACTTTTTTTGCCAGCGGTTTAGACATTAATGGTTGTTTGTTGAGTTATTTTGAGGGGACAGCAAATTTACACTGTTATACAAGCTGTACACGCACTACTTTAGATTGTAGAACAGTGTCATTTCTTCAGTGTTGTCAAATGAAAAGGTATAATAAAATATTTACAAAAATGTGAGGGGTGTACTCACTTATGTGAGATACTGTATATACATAAACACACACACAAACATTCCACTGTAGCTAATTGTTTCAAACTCTGCACATTATTCTAACAAAGGCATAACCTTACAGTAAGCAGCTAATAGGACATTTCTGCTAATTATGTAAATTGTGATGCTATGCTGACACTGTCCTCAGCAAATCTCCCTACACTACTAATTTCAACTGTAGTAAAATGAAAAAATGCTTACAGTGGGGAGAATCCATTCCAGAATAGAAAAGTCAATAGGTAATGTGTCAGCCACTTTGAAGTTGTAAATGCAAAAGTCTTTTCTAAGACCAGCCGCCATAGTTTTACTGCGGCGGGTTGGTTTGGCTGGGAAAATCTACGTTACCTTATGTCGCTTTTCCTTCTGGCCACTAGGGGCACACGGACGCCTGCAGCATGTGCCCGGACTCGATGCGAGTGCCCAGCGGGAGCGATGGCCACCAGGCACCCACGATCGCTCATGACAGAGCGAGAACCGGGATCTGTGTGTGTAAACACACAAATCACGGTTCTTTCAGGGGAGTAGAGAGAGATTGTGTGTTCATACTACGTATGAACACCGATCTCTCTCTCCTCCTAGATAGTCCCATCCCCCTACAGTTAGAACACAGTGAGGGAACACAGTTAACCCCTTGATCGCCCCCTAGTGTTAACCCCTTTCTTACCAATGACATTTATACAGTAATCAGTGCATTTTTATAGCACTGATTGCTGTATAATTGTCAATGTTCCAAAAAATTTGTCAAATGTGTCCAATTTGTCCACTGCAATATCGCAGTCCCGATAAAAATTGCAGATCGCCACCATTACTAGTAAAAAAAACAAATAATAATAAAAATGACATAAATCTATCCCCTATTTTGTAGACACTATGGGGGTTATTTACGAAAGGCAAATCCCTTTGCACTGCAAGTGCACTTGGAAGTGCAGTTGCTCTAAATCTAAGGGGTAAATCTGAAATGAGGGGAACTCTGCTGATTTTATCATCCAATCATGTGCAAGCTAAAATGCTGTTTTTTTATTTTCCTTGCATGTCCCCCTCGGATTTTCAGCGACTTTACTTCCAAGTGCACCTTCAGTGCAAAGTGGATTTTCCTTTCGTAAATAACCCCCTATAACTTTTGCTCAAACCAAAACCATGTAGAATACATATTGGCCTAAAATGAGAATTTTTTTTTTTTTTTTTTTTTTAACTTGGAATATTTATTATAGCAAAAAGTAAAAGATATTGGGGGTTGTTTACTAAAGGAAAATCCACTTTGCACTGAAAGTGCACTTGGAGGTACAGTCGCTGTAGATCCGAGGGGGACATGCAAGGAAAATAAAAAACAGCATTTTAGCTTGCTCATGATTGGATGATAAAATTAGCAGAGCTTCCACTTATTTCAGATCTACCACTTAGATTTAGGGCAACTGCACTTCCAAGTACACTTTCAGTGCACTTTCAAGTGCACTTGCAATGCAAAGTGGATTTGCCTTTCGTAAATAACCCCCATTGTGTTTTTTTCTAAATTGTCGCTCTTCTTTTGTTTAAAGCGCAAAAAATAAAAACCGCAGAGGTGATCAAATACCACCAAAAGAAATCTCTATTTGTGGGGAAAAAAGGACGTCAATTTTGTTTGGGTACAGCATTGCACAACCGCGCAATTGTCAGTTAAAGTAACACAGTGCCGTACCGCAAAAAATGGCCTGGACATTGAGCACCCAAATCTTCCGTGGCTGACGTGGTTAAACAATATGACTGCTATTACTTCATTAGCTTGAAAAGTGTGCTTTTTTCACCCCTCTGAAAAATTGGATTCACTGTAAGGCCCCATTCACATCTGAGCATTTTGTAGCTTTAGGCTCCAGAACTCTCAGCATCCAAAATCCCACGTTTTTTAATGGTGGCTGCCTTTAATGCTGTCAGGAGACATTAGACCTCATGAAGCCTTAACACAGGTCTCCATTCTGTTTTTCCTCCAAACATGTTTGATGCTCTTAAATCAAGTCATTAGTTAAAGGTCCCACCCCCTTTCTCTCCTCATTGGCTCACTGACTTTGATTGACAGCAGTGGGAGCCAATGACCTCAGCCAATGGGAAGGCAAACTCCTGGACAGTTTAGACTCTCATGCAACATTGCTGGATCGAGATAAGGTCAAGATTGAGGTAAGTATTAGGGGGGCTGAGGGGGGAGCTGCACACAGAAGGTTTTTTATCTTAAAGCATAGCATGCATTAGGATAAAAACATCTTCTGACTTTAGAACCACTTTAACGTTTCAAAAAGTCCTTAAAGTCAGTTGAACTCTTGAACTCCTCAGTACACCGCCAAAAATTAACCGTTTGACGAGCGCTTCTTTTGTTGCTATCAGAGAGGTAGCAAATTAGAACCAGAACAAGTCCACTTATACTAGATTTCAACCATGGATCTGCTTCTTTGATGAAAAAAATCACTTTATGGTAGTTAAAGCGGGAGTCCGCCGGGACTCCGCGTTTTTTTTTTTTTTAAAGTTAGCAGCTACAAATACTGCAGCTGCTGACTTTTAAAATGGTGACACTTACCTGTCCAGCGCGCCCGCGATGTCGGCACCCGAAGCCGATCGCTAGGTCGTCTGTCGGGTCCTGCCGCCGCCATCTTGGGTATGGGAATCAGGAAATGGAGCCTTTCGGCTTCATTTCCCGGTTCCCTACTGCGCATGCGCGAGCCGCGCGGCGCAATCCGGACGGTCCCCGCTGCCTCTGGGAACTGTGTGTTTCCCAGCAGGCAGCGGGGCACTTGCGCAAAGGGGCGGGCAGTTGCGGAAAGGGGCGTAATCTACGCCCCTTTCCGCAGACAGCTATCCCGGAAGTGGGTGCAGTTACCTGGATTATCCAGGTAACTGCACCCCCCCCCCCCTGAAAGGTGCCAATTGTGGCGCCGGAGGGGGGGGGATTCCGATGAGCGGAGGTCCATTTTAGGGTGGACCTCCGCTTTAAATTCGAACCAATATTTGGTTCTACAGGTCCAGAGCAATCACAAACACAACGGGCTGTTCGTCAAGCATGACTTTGCATGGCGCTGGCTCATGCATCTCATTCCTAGTTCAGTCCTCACCTGCTATTAAGCTGCATTGATTCCTCCAGCTGTCCCCTCCCTAGTAGAGCATTCCCAGTGAGAGAGTAACATTGCTAGAATAAAATGGGCAATGGATGCTCTTTTTTATTTGCATGTGCTTGTAACCTAAAGCTGATGATACACTGATCGAAATTCAGCTGGTTCAGCAGGGACCCACTAGCCGAACAAGAAGAAAATATGCCAAACTTTATAACAGCATAAACTCCTTATTATACCATTGTAATAGCCATATATTAAGGGGTGGATATTAAAGTAAAATCTAACAAAATATTAATTTTATTTCAAAAGTCGCTTTAAAAACTGTGAAAACTGTAGCCTCAAATGAAATATATAAAAAGGTGATAGAGCCCTAGGCGCTACCCCAAAGAATTATTATATAAACAAAATCAATATTTTGGGGGAGTCTCCAGATTCCTCTCTACCACTCGAGGCCGGAGACCCTCCTAAGCAATGGGAAGAACAAAGTGTCTTCTCTATTAGTGAGATCACGCTACATATATTTTATCAAACTATATTGTCCAATGAAGCTATCAAAATTGTATACAGTATTTCCCTGTGCTGTGTGCGTGTACAACTATACACTTAAGATGGACAGATTGGACACCCCGTCCTCTGCATGTAACCTATTGTATAAAGCAATACAGAGTATTGGGATGGATTAGACAAATGAAAAGTTATAAACAGATATAAAAAAATATTATGGATATTGATAACAAACAAAGAACTCTATATAAGTCAGACCATAAATATAAATGTGAAATAATCAATCACAGTGCTTCTATTTCATTCAACTAGTCCACACTATATATCTCCATGTGCAAAAAAAAGAAAGCATCATCAGTAGATCCATGTGATAATAAAGTCCAAATAATGTGCAAAAAAACTGTTCTCCGATTTTCATAAAGTGCAATGTGCGCAAAAGTGCAAAAACATGTGCAAAAAAGTGCAGCACCAGCTATTTTTATATCCCAAAATAGTTATTTGGAAGATCTATATAAAAAAATAAAAAAAAAATAAAGAATAAATAAAAATAAAAATAAAGTGCAAGTCAATGTGTGACAGGTCTCAAAAACTATGAAGGGAATTTGGAGTAGACATTCCAAGGTATTAAAATCCACCATTTTTGCCATAAGCCTTTATTAAAGGGGATCATCCTATATATAAAGAAGTGAAAGAAGGTGGATGAATCGAATGAAAAGCAGCTGGACACTGAGGGATTACATGCACTTAACCCCCTAGGGGGACAAAGATCTGGTGAGTGGGGACCCGAGTGGGCGAGCACGAAAGTCACTGGATTCTTCTGATTGAGCACTAAAGTCACCTTTAACTTGATTCGTATTTCCTTCATAGTTTTTGAGACCTGTCAAACATTGACTTGCACTTTATTTTTATTTTTATTTATTCTTTATTTTTTCATTTTTTTATTTTTATTTATTTTTTATATAGATCTTCCAAATAGCTATTTTGGGATATAAAAATAGCTGGTGCTGCACTTTTTTGCACATTTTAAAGATAACTATAGTGCCTTATGATTTTTAATATTAATAGAGGGTAATTGGTATCCTCATCCTCATGAATTTGGTATGAAAATCCTCCCTCTTTTTGTTTTTTCATACTTTTTGCACATGTATTTGCACTTTTGCGCACATTGCACTTTATGACTGTTTTTTTGCACATTATTTGGACTTTATTATCACATGGATCTACTAATGATGCTTTCTCTTTTTTTGCACATGGAGATACATAGTGTGAACTAATTTAATGAAATAGAAGCACTGTGATTGATTATTTCACATTTATATTTATGGTCTGACTTATATAGAGTTCTTTGTTTGTTATCGATAGCCATAATAATTTTTTATATCTGTTTATAACTTTTCATTGGTCTAATCCATTCCAATACTCTGTATTGCTTTATACAATAGGTTACATGCAGAGGATGGGGTGTCAAATCTGTCCATCTTAAGTGTATAGTTGTACATGCACTCAATACAGGGAAATACTGTATACAATTTTGATAGCTTCATTGGACAATATAGTTTGATAAAATATATGTAGCGTGATCTCACTAATAGAGAAGACACTCTGTTCTTCCCATTGCTTAGGAGGGTCTCTGTATTTTAATCCTTCCATGAAAGTCCTTGATCAGGCACTTCCTGCTAAAGGGTGACAATGCTTTGTCCCTATCCCCAGTTTTGCTTCTATGCTGTCACCCTGTCACATCAAGTGGACTACAAGTGACCATTTCATTGCACAGACTTGGTCCACTGTTGTCACCATTAGGAAGCCTGTCCTGAGAAACGCCATGCAATTATTACTCAGCATAGTAAATGGTTTTCGTCCACTTCACAGTCTAGTTATGTATCCATAAATAATGACTGAATATGAATTTTTTTAAATACCAGTTGGAGATCACAGGTTGGACACAGCTCCCAACTGTCCCTGATTTGGAACAAAGTCCTTCTGTCCCTCTTTCCTCCTCACTTCACCCTCATTTTGGTCTGACCTATATAGTTGTATATAAAATGCACTTCGTATCTTTCAAAAAGTGTTTCCCAGTGCTAAACCTTTTATTCAATTTCTAATTGGCTGCATTTGTACATTTCAAAGGCCAATATAAACGAATAGTAGTGGTAAAAAAAAAAACATACATTTTTTTTTGTATAATTCTCCTTTAAGGGGGCATGGCAGGGGTGTGTCCTATGCCTTCATACCTTTGCTAATAGCTGTCCCTCGTTCCCATTTCAAAAAGTTGGGAGGTATGAGGTTGGGATTAAAGATGTTGTTCATTAATGGTGCATTGAACAAAACTAATTCCCTTTCCTGAGCTGAGGGAACAATTTCACCTCCCACAATCAATGCTCTTATATTATATGCAGCTGCAACATGCAGTGAAGGTGCAGGCCGGGGAGACCCAGTGGACCCTCTCACCAACCCTGATATTCCGATATAAGGCTGAAGTGTCCCAGTTTAAGGACTTTGTTTCTAGAACTTATTCCATGATTCTTAATATTTACCTAGAAGGATTTCCCCTGGGGGCGTCGAGTAAATGGGAGAGGGATGTGGGAACATTTGAGGACGAACAATGGGAGGAGGCACACCAGGCAGTACAACTTTGCTCTTTAAATGTGGCCCAACAGTTATCCCAGCTATACATCATACTTAGAGTACACTATGCGCCTGACAGATTGTTCAGGATGGGCGTGAGACTAGATTCTAACTGCCCCAGGTGTGCAAGAGATCATGGGGACCTAATACATCTGCTCTGGAGTTGCCCCAAACTACATTTATTCTGGACAGGGGTTTCAGCCACCTTTAACAGAGTATATCAGACCTCCATACCTACAGACCCAAAACCATATACTGGGGATACTAGATGACATTCCTATGGAGGACAGTTTTAAACAGGCCATAGCCAGGGCCCTGTTTCAGGCTCACAAGCTGATCCTTAGACATTGGAAGGCGGTTGAGTCTCCAACGTCAAAGGAATGGATTGCCCAAATGGGAGACACCATAAAGTTGGAGAAATAAATCTTTCAACATATAGGTCAGGTCGCCCCTGAAAGTTTGATAAACTATGGGCAATTTGGTTGGATACCCCCGGCCCCTCCCCAGTTGATCTTGTGATGGATAGACTGCTAAGGTAAAAGATGGGAAAGAGAGCAAAACACTAATGCCCCATACACACAGTCGGAAATTCTGACGGAAAAAGTCAGATCGGATTATGTTGTCAGAAAATCTGATCGTGTGTGGGCTCTATCGGGCCTTTTCCGTCGGGATTTCAGACGGAAAAAGTTTGAGAGTTGGATCTAAAATTTTCCGACAACAAAATCTGACTGGACTTTTTCCGATCGTGTGTAGTGAATTCCGATGCACAAAGTGCCACGCATGCTCAGAAAAAATGTGGAGACTAAACCTATTGGCTACTGGCCTCTACGTAGTTCTGTCGTACATATATAAAGTCACCTCGTTCCGAACTATCGAATTTTCCGATAACTTTGTGCGACCGTGTGTATGTAAGGATGGGTTTTGGCCGAAATTTATCTTACATGACAAATTTCGGCCAAAATCCACCGAAAAAAATCAGATGGATTTTGTGGTCGGAATGTCCGACCGTGTGTATGGGGCATTGGATGGTTGAGAACGTAAAGCGCTTACAACATGAAAATCAGAATACAGTGCGGACGCACAAATAATCAGATGATAATCAGATGAAATACCTGAATTGTATAATATGAGATGGTATTAGATGCTAAGAGTAATGTACCCTTTTGCGATGGTAATTGAACTATATGACAGATTCTGTGCCTTAAATGTGAGCTGTAAAGTTTTTCCATTTGTTTTGTTTTCTAATAAACATCTTTGATTTTTTTTAAACGGTGCATTGAACAAAACAGGGAAATGCTAAGCTGCTATATGCAATTTCCTGGTTTTGCAAGTGTATGAATTATAAAGCTGGAGGCACAGAATTACAAAACACCCATTTATGGAAAAAAAAGGATGTTGTCCGTCTTCTCGATTGTCCTCCTTTACCGCAGAAATTGTGCTACAGAATGGCATGTGCGTAAACAATAGGAATTTGTTTCATTGCTAATGAAGTAAACTTTGGAAGGACAGTGACTATAGTAATTATGCTTTTACAGTTATCAGTACAGTAACTCCTTTATTTCTTACATCTGGCCTTAGCTCATTGGGGTCCTCAATCCTCTCTCGATCATCCCAATCCACAGGCCTTGTAGCATTTACGTCTTTGATTTTACGGGGCAGTAAGAAGCCAAAGTCATCCTCCAGAGTCCCATTTGACACCACCTCATTGTCAATCTTCACTGCATATGTATTGTTTGGACGGATAATTAATGTGTACAAGTGGGTGCTTTCATCATGCTGTTCAGAAGAAAGAAAAGGCACTAAAATAAAAAATAATACATTTTTATAAAGATAGTTTTTTTTTGTTATGAACAGTGGAGAAAAGTCAGAACCTCTGTCAGGTTTTAATTGCTCTCTGTGCCCCCACAGGGGAAATTCATTCTCCCTATTTGTCCTGGTGACAAACAGTGACAGGATAACCAAAATGTTACAATTGTTATCAGATCTGGAACTGAGGGGACATTTTTCAATGGGGGCACTTGTTCTGTGACAACTGTTTAAGGGAAAATTCCTGCTGTGCCTCTGGGACGGAAAGTGAAAGGACGTCTCCATATGGTACACAGACAGACCAAAAAAACCTGCCAGGGCTTTCCCCATTTTTTTACCCCAGCTTTTTTTAAACTTTTTAGACTTGAGAAACCCTTGAAATAATTTTCAGGTCTCAAGACTCAGTGGGTAGATGTCCCCTCCCCAACCTTAGATCGGATGCCAATCAGAATGCCACCATTACTCATAGCTAAAAAGATAATTGTGTCATGCTTCTGAAGTTACCAAGTGGTGTTAGCTCTGAAAGTATGCAGGCACCATCAAATATAAGATCAATCGGTCACAGCTAAAGGAACCCCTTAGCAACCTCTGGAGAAACCTTAGGGTTCTACAGAAACCTGGTTGAGAATTGCTGCTCTACCCAGTCCTAGGCTACACACAGTTTTGGCTTTAGATACATTTTAAGGCTGGGTTCACACTAGTGCAAATTGGATGCGGGTTTCTCCACATCCAATTCTCATGGCAGGAGAGCTGGTTCACATATCTCTTTGGTGGCTGAAGGGCTGCTTGCACAGGAGTCCTGTGCATCTTCGGATCCATTTCAGGGCTGTATTCAGGCAAAAATTCATGAAACTGAGAACAGGGATGCACCAGACCCCTGCTGTGAGCCGCATCCGTCTGCAGTGGGAACCCAGCCTTAAGGACATGTGACATGTAATGCAAGCTATTATCTAGCTATTATCTAGCCTCCAAATTATAAATTATTTATGTGCAGATGCCCCCAGGGTGCTTTGGATCCCAGGGCCCTCTGTTTTTCAGGTCCCAGTTGCAATTCTTGGTTCTTTCATACATGGGTGAGTATATTTTCATATAGTTCCATACCATGCATGTAACATTCTTCTTAATCAAATGATGTTTCTCCTTATAATTCAGAATAATATGGACTTTCTCGTGGACTGTACCACATATGTCAGGACCTGTAAAATGTGACAATAGAAAGTATGTATCAGTTGTCATACTGTATATATATTTATACTGTATATATTTATGTATTACAGGTATATATACACATATTGTTCATCCACATAAAAAAATATATATTCAAAAGTATTGGGACATGTGCCTTTGCACGCACATGAACTTTAATGGCATCCTAGTCAGTCAGTAGGGTTCAATATTGAACTAGTCCACCCTTTGCAGCTATAACCGCTTCAACTCTTCTAGGAAGGCTGTCCACAAGGTTTAGGAGTGTGTCTATGGGAATGTTTGACCATTCTTCCAGAAGCGCATTTGAGAGGTCAGGCACTGATATGGACGAGAGGGTCGCAGTCTCCACTGTAATTCATCACAAAGGTGTTCTATCGGGTTTGAGGTCAGGACTCTTTGCAGGCCAGTCAAGTTCCTCCAACCCAAACTCAATCATTCGTGTCTTTATGGACCTTGCTTTGTGCAGTGGTCCAAATCATTTGGTGGAGGGGGGATTATGGTGTGGGGTTGTTTTTCAGGGGTTGGGCTTGACCCTTTAGTTCCAGTGAAGGGAACTCTTAAGGCGTTAGCATACCAAGACATTTTGGACAATTTCATGCTCACAACTTTGTGGGAACAGTTTGGGGAGGACCCTTTCCTGTTCCCACATGATTGCACCCCAGTGCACAAACAAGGTCCACAAAGACATCGCACACACACACTTAGCCTAAAGAAAGAGGAACTTAATTCCCCTAATATCTGGCCCACCTCTCCTCTCCCATGCCACCATCTTTGAATATTTGGCATAAACACAAATGTGCAAAGATTTGCCTGGTCTTTGAGTTTCCTGCATACGCACACACATTCTGATACTGGAGCTTGACACCTGTATGCATGTGTGGGAAACCCCCTGCAAATGCGCAGATGCACGTCACCAAGTCCCAAAAATCTGAAACTCCAGTAAAGCCGCAGTACATCACAAAAAGGGCACAATGCATTTAAAAAAATAAAGTGATAAGCTCCACTATCAGAGAGGGAAAGGAGGAGAGGAGTCAGAAGGAGGGCAGTTATTTTAAAGGCTGAAGATCCACTTTAAAACTTTTTTTGTAACTTTTTGTTATGAAATAATCATCCACTTTTCAATGTGATGTACAAAGCGTGCTCTCATCAGTCTGAGAAAACGCTACATTTTTATATTTCTGACTATGCCTTTTTATCCTGTTGACCCCCCCCCCTCTCTCTCTCATATTTCAAAAGTTAGAATTTGGCGTTGAATTCAAAACCTTTCCCTCTGAAAACAAAAAATGTCTGTTTGAAGCTTAAAGTTGGACATACACTTAGAAATCTAGCAGATTTCTCCATCCATGCTATAGAAAGCAGATGCACATATCCCCTGCTGTACTAGGATACCTGATCAGCAGCTGTGTCAGACTGAATGCAGGCGCTGTCCAGTTGACATTTTTTCCTAAAATCCTATACGTTTTCAGTCGGTGGATGTCGTGCAGGAGAAGGGTGAGTGGCATCAAAGCAACCCTGAAAACTATTTTCAACTGATTCATCAGGAACTTGCTAAAATTCGAGCAGTGGGTTTGATTTCCTAAAACTGCAGCGTCCAAAATCTGGTGAAGCTCTGCATAGAAACCAATCATTTTCCAGGTTTCTTTGCCAAACTGAACAAGCTAAAGTTAGATACTGATTGGTTGCCATGCACATCTACACCAGATTTTGTTCTCCCCAGTTTTAGTAAATCAACCCCAGTGTATAGCAACTTAAAGGCACTTCTTATGTGATTCTGATGGATTGTGTTAGTAACATTAGACCTACTGGGAAAGGATTTATGCAAGTAGAATGTTTTCTCTGGACGGCACTGCCACATAGAATGGAGCCGCAATATTAAATTAAATAAAAATAAAAAAACGCAGTGAAGCGGTTACATTTTTAATATATTGGATAATATTATAGTTGAAATGTTTGTGAAGATTTAATTTTTTCCAGATCATGGTTAAGCAATTAGTATTTAGTCACATCCAAGTGGACTTGCTCTAAACTCTAAGCAATGAGGATGTTTCTCTACTTATCAGTAACTTCGTCTCACATTTTAATGAATGTCAAGAACATCTCCCAGCATGTATAGCTACACTGGTAGCTTATTCACCTTAATCACCAATTACCATGTATGTGTCATGGTAGATACTGATTGTTCAAGGATATGACAGGAAGTGTGAAAGTTTGTTAAACCAATCTAATCTATTTCCATAATCCAAACACCATGGTGCCATGAAGCCTGGGACAGGTGTTAAAGCACTGGAATCAAGGAATTATTTGTATAGCATACTTATATTGGTCAAGCTTGGCACAATATACGTGTGCCAGAGACGTAACTAGAACTTTCAGGGCCCCAGGGCAAGAAACCATGAAGGGCCCCCCTAACCCCCCCAACTTCTATCCAAGCCCAGGCTTCCAATTCTGGGAACCCTACCTCCCGCGTGCGCCCTGGGGAGCGCATTCAGCGAACCTTTTCTTCCCACGCTGTGTCTGTGTGAGAAAAGGAGAGCCATTAACTGGCAAGACTGTCAGTACATTGTTTACACTGATAATCAGGGCACTGATAGTGCCCTGATTATCAGTGTAAACAATGTACTGACAGTCTTGCCAGTTAATCAGATAATCAGTGCAGCCCCATCAGTACCCATCAGTTCAGCCTATCAGCGCTGCCTATCAGTGCCGCCTATCAGTGCTTCTCAGTGCCGCCTATCAGTGCCACCTATCAGTGCTCATCAGTGCTGCCTATCAGTGCCGCCTACCAGTGCTCATCAATGCCGCCTATCAGTGCCCATCAGTCCCACCTATCAGTGCTCCTCAATGGCACCTATCAGTGCTCATCAATGCTGCCTATCAGTGCCCATCAGTGCTGCCTATCAGTGCCTCCTCAGCAGGACTCTACTGGAGCTGAGAGCATTTCTCTCATACAGTCCAGAGCCTGCACCGACAGTTCCCCCTTCCTCCTCCCTTGCAAGAGAGAGGAGCAAGCCGATCTGCTAATTCTTCTCTCGCCCCTCTCCCCCTGTATGTGCACTGCGGGAAATGTGAAGCCCAGCTTAGCTTCACACTTCCAGTGGTGCATACACAGGAGGAGAGGGAGGTGAAGATTATCTCTCTCCTCTCCCATCCATGTGAGGGAGGAGGGAGGGGGAACTGTCAGCGCAGGCTCTGTGTTGTATGAGAGAAATGCTCTCAGAGCCATACAACCCTGCTGGGGCCCCCCAACAGTGGTGAAGTGCCAGTACCCAGTCATAAGTGTGACCTTCGTGTCCCTGCTAGTTCTATCACTGACATGTGCATTACTCCTTATGGACTGCTGGGAAAGCTTGAAATCACTGTAGTATTCAGCAGTACTTCAGCGCTAGCTGCCATCTTCTAGGTCCTGATCAGGCTTTATGCAACCGGCTGCCCAACTCATAAATGGGGTAGCTTGCCCAATACTGCTGCCATTCATTCAAAAACTACAAGTCATTTTTTTCATTGGACAAGGGGGAGATGAATGGCAGTGATATCACCATCTCAACATTTTCCAATCAGAGAACATGTACTCATTTAAAAAAGGCTTTTTTTAAACTGTGGCTGTGGTGCAAGCAACTATCTGTGATCAGTGTGCATTGGGGCAGCTGTTTGCACAGAACCTGAGTAGGACCTGAAAGATCGTGGTTATCATTGAAGTAGCGCCAACTACTGTCAAGCTGTAACAATGTAAGTATTATACTACAAATAATTCCTGGAGTTCAGCTTTAACTGTTTAAATTACATGGCTGAGCTGTGTTGCTTAATCCTGATAGACTTATGCCCTGTACACATGATAGGATTTTCCGACAACAAAAATGTGGATTTTTTTCCGAAGGATGTTGGCTCAAACTTGTCTTGCATAGACACGGTCACACAAATGCTGGTGGAAATTCCAAACATCAAGAACGTGGTGATGTACAACACGTACGACGAGCCGAGAAAAATGAGGTTCAATAGCCAGTGTGGCTCTTCTGCTTGATTCCGAGCATGCGTGGAATTTTGTGCTTCGGAATTGTGTACACACGCTCGGAATTTCCAACAAGTTTTGTTGTCGGAAAATTTGAGAACCTGCTCTCAAACATTTGTTGCCGGAAATTCCGACAACAAATGTTATATGGAGTGTACACACGGTCGGACTTTCCGACAACAAGCTTACATCTAACATTTGTTTTCGGAAAATCTGATTGTATGTACGGGGCATTACTGTATGCCTGGCAAACACAATGAGATTATCGGACGATTGATTGTCCGTATTTGTTTTTTTTGCATGCTAGTCTCCACATTGAAAATGAAGAGGTTACTAAAGTTACAAAAATTCTTGTACGACAGAATACAAAAACGGAAGTGATGTAATGTGTTGTAGTGTATTTGTATTGTATTTTCAGACAAAAACTAATGTACGATCTTTAAAGACTAAAAAAATGTACTAGCAGGCACTGCAAGATGCTTGCACTTCGGCACTGTTGTTACTATTTTGCTATTTTGTTACTTTTTAGACTGATTTTACGGTGGGCAGTGCATGGCCTGACAAATGTAAAACAGATCTATATATTCTTTATGACAATCTGGTCATGTAAGGTTAACAGCATAATGATACCAAAATTTTCAAGCATCATCAATTTTTCTTTCACTCTCTTCTCAACCAATCACCAGTTATTACCTTTTTTATGGAGAAGAACGAACATCTCACAGTTCATGAACCACATCATTTGATTAGTAATGAATAGATTTGTCACGGCCTGTAGCTGAGGGATTTATATGCCTACGGCCACTTTTTGGCTCATGTCACAAACAGAACACTTTCAAGGGTAGCTTAATTTTGAAGGAAATTCTTCCCATAAAGGAACTACTCACCAAACATAATACAATATAAAGTGTCCCCATGTATCTGCTCTTGGTTTGTGTCTGCAGGATATAACTTCACGTAGCCTCCTCCGCAATCAATTCCTTGCTCATGTTTAACAGTGAACTGTATCACCAAACTCTGGTTCTCATTGCTGATTGGGTCAAACCGAGCTGACAGAGCATAGTACTTCCAGTCTTGAGTAGTCTGTATACCTGGCAGCAATCGCATTCCAAAAGTATACTTTTAACTTGTGTTATAAATATGCTAAGGTAAGGACAAATAATACTAAATTAACAGTACAATTATTTGCACATATTTACCTGCACACACACAAAAAAAAACTAAATAAGGCCTTAGTCAAAGAGCCAAATCAGCCATGCTGTAGTAAGTATCTTGCAGGAAACTGCAGCCAGTATCCCAGCTGTGTGCAGGCAGCTGCAGCCAGCAACCCTGTACAAAGAAATGACAGGCTGACAGTGGCTGCAGATGTCTGCTGGTGGTTCCTTGCTCTGCCTGCGGTTAGAGACAGATGATTGTATTTGGATGCAAGTAGCTCACCCCAGGGACAGCTGTGGCCACTGTAAGCCTGCCATGGCTTTGTATAAACTTCCTGACTGTGACTGTCCAACACACCTGGGATCCCAGTTTAACTCAAAATATTTGCAGCGTCATAATTGGTTTGCTGTTTGAATGATATTGGAAGGAACACACTGCTGACAAGAGCAAAAAGGGTGCTGCTCACCCCTATAAATCAGAAAATCAAAACGAATTCCCCCACCAACGGGGTTTTTAGGCAGCAATAAACAATAAGCATAGCATACTATATAAAAAAGATTACTTTATTGTGTGGTAAAAACATGAGCTTCACCCAGGCATTTAAAATAAAAAGATATAACTGGAACCAAGCTTGTACATACAAAAATTACAATGACAATTGGGCATACACTAGGCAGACCTAACTATAAATATACTGTATAAGATTAGTAACAGCAAAAATAAATTTATAGTTCTAACGCGTTTCAACCACTAGGGTCTTCTTCAGAGATAGTCTGTTGATAGAGAGACAAGATACAACTTAATAAATCTATCAAATAGGATTAGTATTAAACATATTCCAGATTTGTTAGTGTAATTACCCAGTATGGTATTGCCGAGAGGTTCATACAGATTATAGTGCTTAATGGTGGAGTTTACCCAGGTTCATGCTTAGGCGTCCTTCACAAGTTACAAAAGATATATGGTCCATGCATCTCGCCACAGAATCCAGCAGTGGAGTGAGGGTCGGAAGCCCAGAGGCGCGGCTCACGAGCGGTCACACGACAAAACCCTATGCCCCACAAAGATTGTAGGGAATAGGTGCAAGCGTAGGCAGCCTGCCTGTATGGTAAGTCACGCCTGTGATGAAAATCCCAACATGATCGCAATTAGACATATATATTTTTATATTTGTTTTTTATATTCTATATTATATATATATAGACCCACATATGGGGTATGGAGATATCTTATATATGATTTGTGTGCATATAAAGGGAATGTCCCCAGATATCTATATTCAAAAAAAAAAAAAAAAAAAAAAAAAAAAAAAAAAAAAAAAAAGGGGGGGGGGGGGGGGGGAAAGGGGAGGGAAGGGGGGGAAAGAAAAACAAAACTCAAAAACTCAAAAGCCAAACACGTATTAAAAAGAAACAACAAACGTGGTTAAAATCGGAAGAAAACAAACGTGAGAAGACATGTGGTAGGAATAGTGTGTGGGATGACAACCCGATATTGGGTGACTGGAGTGAATGAGTGAGTGAATGATGTGCAAGTGAAGTGAATAATGAGGTGAAAGGTGTGGGTGTAGGTGTTATGAAAAGAATTAAAGGGATAACATATTATGAAATCAGAGTGACAATGGGAAAAGTGCATAGGGGTGCTAGTGACGGATAAAGGTAAAAATGAAAATGCATGAAAATGCTAATGTTGAAGTAGTGAGAGGTGACAAAAAAAAAAAAAAAAAAAAAAAAAAACCATTCAGATGTGATAAACCATGTTTATACTGAAAGTAATAACAGTTACCTGGGTAGCTGGGCTGGACAAAAGATTCCCAAAATGGAAAAGGGGAGGCAGTAGCTGGGAAACTATCCCGGGAAGAGTGCCAGATACGGTCAATTACTCCTAGTCCATAGGGGCACCCCCATCTAAGAATGAATAGAATGATAAAGCGGGCTAGCTGTTAGAAAAGCTAGTTTTTCAGAAGTTTATTTAAGTAAAATGGGGGCATGTCAGCCAGGTTAGCAAATAGTCAAACTTACCAACCAGGGATTCAAAGATACGAGAGTCCTTGTTTGTGTACAGGAGCTGGTGTTTGCTACCAAGTATACTGTGTTATATAGAGCCCCGGGATTGCATCACAGGCATGGCCGCCCACCCATTGGCTGGTACCGCCTATTATTGCTTGGCCGCCTAAACAGGTCGACCTCGTGTGAACGCCCCGGCGTCCCGGAAGGTCGTAAAGCGACCCCGAAACGACGTCACTTCCGACGCAAATGCACGACGTGATTGCGTCACGTCCGTCCGTACGAAGGGTCAGACGAACGTGAGGCACGTCCGGAAGTGTTCGGGGACGCCACCGACAAGGAAATACGTGTCTCCAATGGCTGGGCGGGACCAGCCCGCACCAGTCATATAGGGAGACATCTGTGGAGAGAGCCCTGCATGTGCACAGACAGGGGTCCCTCCTACCCTTGTCGGGGAGTCGCGCGAAAAAGGCAAACAGACCCCCACACACCGCCTCCTCCACATAAAAGCGGAAGGGCATTGGAAACAATGTGCGGAGGGACCATAAAAGTGAGGGACAAGCGTGAACCCGGGTCAGGTCAATGTGGGGATATGTCGCTACTGTCCAATACCTCCCCTGGCCCCCAGAACGGGGATGGGGTGAAGGTGTGTGGGTAGAAAGCGGGGAAGAGAGAAAAGAAGAAAGAAAAATAATAAGAAAAAAAAAAAAAAAAAAAAAAAAAAAAAAAAAAAAAGGGGGGGGGGGAGAAGGACAGGCGACCGATCCCAACACACCATTAGCTAAAAGAAGCCATTTTCTTAACCAAAGACAAGAATAAAATAACATCTTTTTCAGATACATATACATATATAGTATGCATGTCCCGACGTGCAAACGCACGTCTTTATTCAAGGACAGACAGAGTAAATATATAGCTAAGAGAATATATACAAACAGCAAAAATAGAGTGATAACATAATTATACAGTGAATCACAGAAGAATATGATGTTCAGCTGCGAACACTATACCATGGTACCCTGTTTAGTTGTAGTCATAATAATTAGAAATTATCAATAATTTATGAGAGGGGCATGGTCAGGGGGTGTTCCTAGACACTTACTAAAGAGTTAGAGAGGAGAAAAAGAGGAAACATAAAGGAGAACGGGCTCACAAAGAAAAGGGGCAGGTACACCCGGTTTCTACTGTGTCCTCCCTGAGGAGAACCCCTTTAGGAAGGGAGCAAAAGAGACCGATTCGTTCAGGCCTGGGAAAGAGGTGGCATCCAATTTATGTATCCACCTCTGTTCCCGTTGTAATAGGGTCTTATTCCAGTCGCCCCCCCGAGCAGGTATGTGTATACGGTCCAGGGCAGTAAATGTAAACTTAGGCATTCTATAGTTGTGTATTTGCACAACGTGACGTCCAATCGGCAGGTAATAGTTGCCAATTTCCATGCTGTACACATGTTTAGACATTCGGCGATGGAATTCCTGTTTTGTTTTGCCTACGTAGTACGCCCCACACTCGCATTCTAAAAAGTAAACCACACCCCGTGTCTGACAATTCACGAAGTGTGTAGGTCGAAAGTTGGCACCGTTTGGTAGACGGAAGGTTTTGTCGCGTCTAATATATTTACAACATGAGCAGTGATTGCAAGGGAAGGAGCCGAAAACTGAGCAGTGTTTGGACCTTTTGTTCTCATTCCTATATTCGCTCTGCACCAGTTTATCGTATAGTGAAGAGGCCCTTTTGAAAGAGATAAGGGGGCGTGCTGGAACCAGACAGCCGATCTTAGGATCATCTTTTAAGATCGACCAATATTTTTGGATAATACCCAAAATAATATTGTGTTGTTTGCTGAAGCGCATAATGATCCTCAGTGGGTCCGCTGTAGGGTCATTGCGTTCCTTTTTAGAGAACAAGAGGTCCCTGCGCGGTAACACTGCAACTTTATTATAAGCCCTGCGAAGGCAGGAGCGACTATATCCTCGCGCAAGGAATCTAGTCTGAAGTTTCTGTGCCTCTTCTTTAAAGAGACTGTCATTAGAACAGTTTCTGCGGAGGCGGAGATATTGGCCGTAGGGTATAGACCGTTTTAGGGCCACAGGGTGGAAGCTATCTGCGTGCAATACTGTGTTGCCGGCAGTGCTTTTTCGGTATAGAGAGGTGAAAATGGAATTATCTGGGGTGCGTCCTATAGTGACATCTAAGAACGTAATGCTCTGAGTGTCATATGTCACAGTAAACTTGAGGTTATATGTGTTTATATTCATGCAGGACATAAATTCCAACAGGGCAGCCTCCGATCCCTCCCAGATGACGAGGACGTCATCGATATACCGCCGCCACATAGCAATGTGGCGCGTGTATTCGAGGAGGCCCTCGTCATCCAGGAGGGACTTTTCCCACTCCCCCAGGTACAGGTTGGCGTAGGCCGGGGCACAACAAGTGCCCATGGCCACGCCCTGCACCTGGAGGTAGTGGGAGTCATTGAATAGGAAGAAGTTGTGATGTAGGATGTAATCAAGTCCGTCCACTATAAATTCGTTGACTTCGAATTTATATCTCCCACTTAGTTGGAGTAGATTTTGTATAGCCTTGATCCCCTTCTCATGTGGGATCGAGCTATACAATGCCTCCACATCAATTGCCACTAAGATGGAGTTAGCAGTTAAGGTATGGTTCTCAATGGTTTGTAGTAGATGCGTTGTATCCTTCACATATGAGGGCATACTCAAAACAAATGGCTGTAGAAATGAATCAATAACTTTACTGAGATTTTCAGTTATTCCCCCTTTCCCTGAAACGATCGGCCGGCCAGGAGGTCTTGTTTGGCATTTATGGATCTTTGGTAAACTATAAAAGGTGGCAGCCTTAGGGTATTTAATTCCAATAAAGGCATGTTGGTCCTTTGTGATGCCACCCTGAGCCAAGGCTGCATCTATTAACTTGTAGAATTTGTTGTAAAAAGTCTGTATTAATGTACTCGGGATAGTCCTATACCATTCTTTGTTATCTAGAATCTCTTGACACATGCGTACATAATTTGAGTTGTCCATAAGGACAACATTGCCCCCCTTGTCGGAGGGTTTTATTGTGATGTTAATGTTGTTTGTCAGCATGTGAAGAGCTTTTATTTCTTCTACATTTAGGTTGTTAGGGTGAGATTTCCTAGATGGCAATTTGCGGATATCCCTAGATACTTGTTTCACAAATGTATCGATATTTGAGTTTAGACTTAGAGGTGGAAATTTACCTGAGGGTTTTTTTACCATAGACCCAGGGGTGTTGGGGGGTTCATTCGTTGTATCCAATAGCATATCCAGATCTATCTGGTCTATGAAGTCCAGAGTATTGTTTTCCTCGTATAGAAGTGTCAGATCTCTCAAGGCCTTAAATTCTCTCATACTGAGTTTAGGGTACTCAATAGCATTGATATCAGTAGCATTCCTAGTGTGCAGGCTCTTTAGCAGCAGCCTGCGTGCAAAGAGTTGTATGTCTGTGATGGTCCCAAAGGGATCACAGTTTTCTTGTGGGCAAAATGTTAAACCACGCGCCAGAACCGCAGTTTCCACTGGTGATAGCGCGTAGGACGAAAGGTTGATCACACTGAAGGATTCGCTTGGATCCGTGTGACAAATGCATCCAAGTTTCCTACTCCCTTGTTTAGTCGGGGTGAGGGAAATCCCCGCTTCGGGTTTAAAGAGTTCTGACCAGTTTCCAAATCGGATACATGGTTTTCCCTATTCTTGCCACTGCTTGTCCCATTAGTATTGGTGACGTCAGCCTTCTGGCTAGCTTCCATAGATGATAGCATGATTTCCCTTCCTCTCTCATTACCTGTCCCATTGCTGCGGACGGGGTCGGCCATCTCATCAAAATATGTGTATGGGGGGTCTAGTGGTGCCAACACGGCATGTGATGTAGCTTGCAATTCCTTATATGTACTTGAACTTTCTGTTGGAATGTTGTCAGTGATACGTTTTTTGCTATTTCCTTCCGGGGAATCCTTATTGCTTCTATTTCTTTTAAATTTGCCCCGAGGTTTCTGCATAGATTTAGCTCCTTCATTGGAGTTGGGCATAGCTTTAAATTTAGTGGTATTTCTTGTAGCGGGATACACTTTCCCACTAGTATTATTATGAGCTGGTATATTCGTATTCCATTTGTATGCCCGTCCTTCTGAGAAGGCAAACTTGTCCCTCCAATATTTGGCCTCCTTCTTGCCCAAAATGCTCTTATTGTGGGAAGATAAATCAGCACGGAGTTTAGTCCGGGATTCCACAAATAGAGCATGAGAGGCAAACGGTTGTAAGGCCTTTTCCAGGATACAAATCTCCTTGTCTAGGAGTGCAATTTGCCTGGTATACTCTTTGGTGAGAATAACCATCATTTGCTGTGAGCAAGCATTCAAGTTTGCCTCCCATTCAGTTTTACATTCACTGCTAATTGAATCTACATTGGGAAAGATTTGGACCCGAAGGCCCAAAGGGTTAATTTTCTCCTTGTTGTATCTATCGAAAGATTTTATGTGCCAGAACAGTGCTGATTTTTTCTCAAGTAATTTCATCAATTTAAAAGTGAGAGTGGTAATCTCTGTGTCAGCTCGATCGTTCTTCTCAAACTCAGTTTCATACCCTAACATCAAAGTGTCCCATTCATGACCTTGAAACATATTCATATTCACTGTGGACATATTGTGTACATAAACAGAATATATATATATACACCTCAATCACATCAAAATACTACTAAGTCAAGCTCATGTTTAAACCCTTGAGTGTTCAATTGCGGGGGAGGGAAGATCAGGGAAAGAAAAAGGAGTATGAAAGAAGAGTGAATAAGAGAGAAAAAGAAATGGAGAAAAGAAAAGAAAAACGAGAGAAGAAAAAGGGTGTTTAACCACCTAGTTTGAATAGTATTGGAAGGAACACACTGCTGACAAGAGCAAAAAGGGTGCTGCTCACCCCTATAAATCAGAAAATCAAAACGAATTCCCCCACCAACGGGGTTTTTAGGCAGCAATAAACAATAAGCATAGCATACTATATAAAAAAGATTACTTTATTGTGTGGTAAAAACATGAGCTTCACCCAGGCATTTAAAATAAAAAGATATAACTGGAACCAAGCTTGTACATACAAAAATTACAATGACAATTGGGCATACACTAGGCAGACCTAACTATAAATATACTGTATAAGATTAGTAACAGCAAAAATAAATTTATAGTTCTAACGCGTTTCAACCACTAGGGTCTTCTTCAGAGATAGTCTGTTGATAGAGAGACAAGATACAACTTAATAAATCTATCAAATAGGATTAGTATTAAACATATTCCAGATTTGTTAGTGTAATTACCCAGTATGGTATTGCCGAGAGGTTCATACAGATTATAGTGCTTAATGGTGGAGTTTACCCAGGTTCATGCTTAGGCGTCCTTCACAAGTTACAAAAGATATATGGTCCATGCATCTCGCCACAGAATCCAGCAGTGGAGTGAGGGTCGGAAGCCCAGAGGCGCGGCTCACGAGCGGTCACACGACAAAACCCTATGCCCCACAAAGATTGTAGGGAATAGGTGCAAGCGTAGGCAGCCTGCCTGTATGGTAAGTCACGCCTGTGATGAAAATCCCAACATGATCGCAATTAGACATATATATTTTTATATTTGTTTTTTATATTCTATATTATATATATATAGACCCACATATGGGGTATGGAGATATCTTATATATGATTTGTGTGCATATAAAGGGAATGTCCCCAGATATCTATATTCAAAAAAAAAAAAAAAAAAAAAAAAAAAAAAAAAAAAAAAAAGGGGGGGGGGGGGGGGGGGGAAAGGGGAGGGAAGGGGGGGAAAGAAAAACAAAACTCAAAAGCCAAACACGTATTAAAAAGAAACAACAAACGTGGTTAAAATCGGAAGAAAACAAACGTGAGAAGACATGTGGTAGGAATAGTGTGTGGGATGACAACCCGATATTGGGTGACTGGAGTGAATGAGTGAGTGAATGATGTGCAAGTGAAGTGAATAATGAGGTGAAAGGTGTGGGTGTAGGTGTTATGAAAAGAATTAAAGGGATAACATATTATGAAATCAGAGTGACAATGGGAAAAGTGCATAGGGGTGCTAGTGACGGATAAAGGTAAAAATGAAAATGCATGAAAATGCTAATGTTGAAGTAGTGAGAGGTGACAAAAAAAAAAAAAAAACCATTCAGATGTGATAAACCATGTTTATACTGAAAGTAATAACAGTTACCTGGGTAGCTGGGCTGGACAAAAGATTCCCAAAATGGAAAAGGGGAGGCAGTAGCTGGGAAACTATCCCGGGAAGAGTGCCAGATACGGTCAATTACTCCTAGTCCATAGGGGCACCCCCATCTAAGAATGAATAGAATGATAAAGCGGGCTAGCTGTTAGAAAAGCTAGTTTTTCAGAAGTTTATTTAAGTAAAATGGGGGCATGTCAGCCAGGTTAGCAAATAGTCAAACTTACCAACCAGGGATTCAAAGATACGAGAGTCCTTGTTTGTGTACAGGAGCTGGTGTTTGCTACCAAGTATACTGTGTTATATAGAGCCCCGGGATTGCATCACAGGCATGGCCGCCCACCCATTGGCTGGTACCGCCTATTATTGCTTGGCCGCCTAAACAGGTCGACCTCGTGTGAACGCCCCGGCGTCCCGGAAGGTCGTAAAGCGACCCCGAAACGACGTCACTTCCGACGCAAATGCACGACGTGATTGCGTCACGTCCGTCCGTACGAAGGGTCAGACGAACGTGAGGCACGTCCTACGCGCTATCACCAGTGGAACTGCGGTTCTGGCGCGTGGTTTAACATTTTGCCCACAAGAAACTGTGATCCCTTTGGGACCATCACAGACATACAACTCTTTGCACGCAGGCTGCTGCTAAAGAGCCTGCACACTAGGAATGCTACTGATATCAATGCTATTGAGTACCCTAAACTCAGTATGAGAGAATTTAAGGCCTTGAGAGATCTGACACTTCTATACGAGGAAAACAATACTCTGGACTTCATAGACCAGATAGATCTGGATATGCTATTGGATACAACGAATGAACCCCCCAACACCCCTGGGTCTATGGTAAAAAAACCCTCAGGTAAATTTCCACCTCTAAGTCTAAACTCAAATATCGATACATTTGTGAAACAAGTATCTAGGGATATCCGCAAATTGCCATCTAGGAAATCTCACCCTAACAACCTAAATGTAGAAGAAATAAAAGCTCTTCACATGCTGACAAACAACATTAACATCACAATAAACCCTCCGACAAGGGGGCAATGTTGTCCTTATGGACAACTCAAATTATGTACGCATGTGTCAAGAGATTCTAGATAACAAAGAATGGTATAGGACTATCCCGAGTACATTAATACAGACTTTTTACAACAAATTCTACAAGTTAATAGATGCAGCCTTGGCTCAGGGTGGCATCACAAAGGACCAACATGCCTTTATTGGAATTAAATACCCTAAGGCTGCCACCTTTTATAGTTTACCAAAGATCCATAAATGCCAAACAAGACCATCCTGGCCGGCCGATCGTTTCAGGGGAAAGGGGGAATAACTGAAAATCTCAGTAAAGTTATTGATTCATTTCTACAGCCATTTGTTTTGAGTATGCCCTCATATGTGAAGGATACAACGCATCTACTACAAACCATTGAGAACCATACCTTAACTGCTAACTCCATCTTAGTGGCAATTGATGTGGAGGCATTGTATAGCTCGATCCCACATGAGAAGGGGATCAAGGCTATACAAAATCTACTCCAACTAAGTGGGAGATATAAATTCGAAGTCAACGAATTTATAGTGGACGGACTTGATTACATCCTACATCACAACTTCTTCCTATTCAATGACTCCCACTACCTCCAGGTGCAGGGCGTGGCCATGGGCACTTGTTGTGCCCCGGCCTCGCCAACCTGTACCTGGGGGAGTGGGAAAAGTCCCTCCTGGATGACGAGGGCCTCCTCGAATACACGCGCCACATTGCTATGTGGCGGCGGTATATCGATGACGTCCTCGTCATCTGGGAGGGATCGGAGGCTGGCCCTGGTGGAATTTATGTCCTGCATGAATATAAACACATATAACCTCAAGTTACTGTGACATATGACACTCAGAGCATTACGTTCTTAGATGTCACTATAGGACGCACCCCAGATAATTCCATTTTCACCTCTCTATACCGAAAAAGCACTGCCGGCAACACAGTATTGCACGCAGATAGCTTCCACCCTGTGGCCCTAAAACGGTCTATTACCCTACGGCCAATATCTCCGCCTCTGCAGAACTGTTCTAATGACAGTCCTCTTTAAAGAAGAGCACAGAAACTTCAGACTAGATTCCTTGCGCGAGGATTATAGTCGCTCCTGCCTTCGCAGTGCTTATAATAAAGTTGCAGTGTTACCGCGCAGGGACCTCTTGTTCTCTAAAAAGGAACGCAATGACCCTACAGCGGACCCACTGAGGATCATTATGCGCTTCAGCAAACAACACAATATTATTTTGGGTATTATCCAAAAATATTGGTCGATCTTAAAAGATGATCCTAAGATCGGCTGTCTGGTTCCAGCACGCCCCCTTATCTCTTTCAAAAGGGCCTCTTCACTATACGATAAACTGGTGCAGAGCGAATATAGGAATGAGAACAAAAGGTCCAAACACTGCTCAGTTTTCGGCTCCTTCCCTTGCAATCACTGCTCATGTTGGTAAATATATTAGACGCGACAAACCTTCCGTCTACCAAACGGTGCCAAACTTTCGACCTACACACTTCGTGAATTGTCAGACACGGGGTGTGGTTTACTTTTTAGAAATGCGAGTGTGGGGCGTACTACGTAGGCAAAACAAAACAGGAATTCCATCGCCGAATGTCTAAACATGTGTACAGCATGGAAATTGGCAACTATTACCTGCCGATTGGACGTCACGTTGTGCAAATACACAACTATAGAATGCCTAAGTTTACATTTACTGCCCTGGACCGTATACACATACCTGCTCGGGGGGCGACTGGAATAAGGACCCTATTACAACGGGAACAGAGGGGATACATAAATTGGATGCCACCTCTTTCCCAGGCCTGAACGAATCGGTCTCTTTTGCTCCCTTCCTAAAGGGGTTCTCCTCAGGGAGGACACAGTAGAAACCGGGTGTACCTGCCCCTTTTCTTTGTGAGCCCGTTCCTCCTTTATGTTTCCTCTTTTCTCCTCTTCTAACTCTTTAGTAAGTGTCTAGAACACCCCCTGACCATGCCCCTCTCATAAATTATTGATAATTTCTAATTATTATGACTACAACTAAACAGGTACCATGGTATAGTGTTCCGCAGCTGAACATCATATTCTTCTGTGATTCACTGTATAATTATGTTATCACTCTATTTTTGCTGTTTGTATTATTCTCTTAGCTATATATTTACTCTGTCTGTCCTTGAATAAAGACGTGCGTTTGCACGTCGGGACATGCATACTATATATGTATATGTATCTGAAAAAGATGTTATTTTATTCTTGTCTTTGGTTAAGAAAATGGCTTCTTTTAGCTATGGTGTGTTGGGATCGGTCGCCTGTCCTTCTCCCCCCCCCCCCCCCTTTTTTTTTTTTTTTTTTTTTTTTTTTTTCTTATTATTTTTTCTTTCTTCTTTTCTCTCTTCCCCGCTTTCTACCCACAACCTTCACCCCATCCCCGTTCTGGGGGCCAGGGGAGGTATTGGACAGTAGCGACATATCCCCACATTGACCTGACCCGGGTTCACGCTTGTCCCTCACTTTTATGGTCCCTCCGCACATTGTTTCCAATGCCCTTCCGCTTTTTATGTGGAGGAGGCGGTGTGTGGGGGTCTGTTTGCCTTTTTCGCGCGACTCCCCGACAAGGGTAGGAGGGACCCCTGTCTGTGCACATGCAGGGCTCTCTCCACAGATGTCTCCCTATATGACTGGTGCGGGCTGGTCCCGCCCAGCCATTGGAGACACGTATTTCCTTGTCGGTGGCGTCCCCGAACACTTCCGGACGTGCCTCACGTTCGTCTGGACCCTTCGTACGGACGGACGTGACGCAATCACGTCGTGCATTTGCGTCGGAAGTGACGTCGTTTCGGGGTCGCTTTACGACCTTCCGGGACGCCGGGGCGTTCACACGAGGTCGACCTGTTTAGCGGCCAAGCAATAATAGGCGGTACCAGCCAATGGGTGGGCGGCCATGCCTGTGATGCAATCCCGGGGCTCTATATACACAGTATACTGGTAGCAAACACCAGCTCCTGACACAAACAAGGACTCTGTTATCTTTGAATCCCTGGTTGGTAAGTTTGGACTATTTGCTAACCTGGCTGACATGCCCCCATTTTACTTAAATAAACTTCTGAAAACTAGCTTTTCTAACAGCTAGCCCGCTTTATCATTCTATTCATTTCTTAGATGGGGGTGCCCCTATGGACTAGGAGTAATTGACCGTATCTGGCACTCTTCCCGGGATAGTTTCCAGCTACTGCCTCCCCTTTTCCATTTTGGAATCTTTTGTCCAGCCCAGCTACCCAGGTAACTGTTATTACTTTCAGTATAAACATGGTTTATCACATCTGAATGGTTTTTTTTTTTTTTTTTTTTTTTTTTTTTTTTTTTTTGTCACCTCTCACTACTTCAACATTAGCATTTTCATGCATTTTCATTTTACCTTTATCCGTCACTAGCACCCTATGCACTTTTTCCCATTGTCACTCTGATTTCATAATATGTTATCCTTTATTCTTTTCATAACACCTACACCCACACCTTTCACCTCATTATTCACTCACTTGCACATCATTCACTCACTCATTCACTCCAGTCCCCCAATATCGGGTTGTCATCCCACACACTATTCCTACCACATGTCTTCTCACGTTTGTTTTCTTCCGATTTTAACCACGTTTGTTGTTTCTTTTTAATACGTGTTTGGCTTTTGAGTTTTGTTTTTCTTTCCCCCCTTCCCTCCCCTTTCCCCCCCCCCCCCCTTTTTTTTTTTTTTTTTTTTTTTTTTTTTGAATATAGATATCTGGGGACATTCCCTTTATATGCACACAAATCATATATAAGATATCTCCATACCCCATATGTGGGTCTATATATATATAATATAGAATATAAAAAACAAATATAAAAATATATATGTCTAATTGCGATCATGTTGGGATTTTCATCACAGGCGTGACTTACCATACAGGCAGGCTGCCTACGCTTGCACCTATTCCCTACAATCTTTGTGGGGCATAGGGTTTTGTCGTGTGACCGCTCGTGAGCCGCGCCTCTGGGCTTCCGACCCTCACTCCACTGCTGGATTCTGTGGCGAGATGCATGGACCATATATCTTTTGTAACTTGTGAAGGACGCCTAAGCATGAACCTGGGTAAACTCCACCATTAAGCACTATAATCTGTATGAACCTCTCGGCAATACCATACTGGGTAATTACACTAACAAATCTGGAATATGTTTAATACTAATCCTATTTGATAGATTTATTAAGTTGTATCTTGTCTCTCTATCAACAGACTATCTCTGAAGAAGACCCTAGTGGTTGAAACGCGTTAGAACTATAAATTTATTTTTGCTGTTACTAATCTTATACAGTATATTTATAGTTAGGTCTGCCTAGTGTATGCCCAATTGTCATTGTAATTTTTGTATGTACAAGCTTGGTTCCAGTTATATCTTTTTATTTTAAATGCCTGGGTGAAGCTCATGTTTTTACCACACAATAAAGTAATCTTTTTTATATAGTATGCTATGCTTATTGTTTATTGCTGCCTAAAAACCCCGTTGGTGGGGGAATTCGTTTTGATTTGCTGTTTGAATGAGGCCAAAGTGTTTCATCAGTTCTGGTATACCATTCTGTGGAAAATATATAATCCTGGCATACTGGTTACCTTTTCAGAAGATGTTAAAAAATGTGCATTTAGACCCCTTTCACACTGGGGCGTTTTTCAGGCGTTTTTCAGGTGCTTTAGCGTTATAAAAATCGACTGTAAAGCGCTTGAAAGAAGCCTCATCTGCAGTCCCAATGTGAAAGCCCAAGTGCTTTAAGAGCCTTTTCACAATGTCAGCGCCCAAAAAATGCTCGTAAAGTGCCACTTAAACTAGCATCGCTTTACCAGTGTTTTTCAAGCGTTATTGGGGCACTTTTAACTTTTGCTAGTGGCCAAATAAAGGGTTAAAAGCGCCCACAAAACGCTGCTGCCAATATCGCTTTTCAGGCGTTTTACAGGCGCTTCCCATTGATTTCAATGGGAAGGGGCGCTTTAGGAGTGGTGTATTCACCGCTCCAAAAGTGCTGCAAAGAAGCTGCATGCAGGACTTTTTTTTTTAATGCCCTGCCAGCGCAGCGCCTCAGTGTGAAAGCACTAGGGCTTTTACATTGGGATTGCAGTTGCGGCTTCTTTCAGGCGCTTTTTTTAAAGCTAAAGCGCCTGAAAAACGCCCCAGTGTGAAAGGGATCTCAGTGTGAAAGCACTCGGGCTTTTACATTGGGATTGCAGTTGCGGCTTCTTTCAAGCACTTTACAGACGCTTTTTTTAACGCTAACCGGCCTGAAAAACGCCTAAAAAACACCCCAGTGTGAAGGGGTCTAACAATTTTTGGGGGTTTTGGACATATGTTAAAATGCTCATTTTAGGCCTGAAGATTAGTTAACTCCTGAAACATTATTTATTTTCTGAAAGCAAAGACAGACCCTGAAGAAGAAATGGTGGCAGTTTCAATTTTTGTATGTGACATATGTTAGCACACATGTTTTCAAATGCTAATTTTCTGTCCAAAACACACTGAAATGAATTTTAGAGCTCATGAACACAATTGGGTTGATTTACTAAAAATGGGGAGTGCAAAATCTAGTGCATCTCTGCATAGAAAACAATCAGCGTCCAGACATTTTTGTCAAAGCTTAATTGAACAAGCTGAAGTTAGAATCTGATTGGCTACCATGCACCAGATTTTGCACTTTCGAGTTTTAGCAAATCAAACCTAATACATTAGGCAGCCATACATGCGTCGAATTTCAATTTTCTTTCGAAAATCTTATCCTAATAATTTTCGTTCGTATTTCACACCATTAGTGGGCTGCAGCAACAGCCAATTTTCATTCAGCAATGAAATTTGAGTAATTGGACATGTTGGAATTTTTTTTTAAAACTAACGATTTTAATCAATGATGAGAGAAATTGTGCGAGAAAAAAAAATCGAAAAAGAAATGCGCATGTGCAAGAAAAGAAAATTCACAGAAAGAAAAGAAGATTCCCAGGCACGAAAATTATTTTCTTTAGCACCTTGAGGTGAAATTGAAGGCTTGGTTGGCCGAATTCGAATCAATGGTGGCACCAAAAACAAAACAACTTTCTGATTTCAAAAGAAAATTCTTTCACATTCGACCATGTATGGTCAGCCTTACTCAACTTTTTGGTAAAATATAGAGAAGAGTTTGTGAAGAGTAAATATATACCAAACATGTCAAGCCTTAAAACTGCATGCCTATCAAACTTCAACAAAGTTTGGTACCCCAAATTGTCCATATGCGGTGGTTTAAAAGCCTTTATAGGTTATCAGTTTAAAGTTATCCATGAATTATGACCCTGGAAATACTGCTCTCTTTCCAACCTTGTGTGGCTCAATCATTGTTTTTGTACGTAGGTGTACTGACTGCCTACATTTATGTTTGTTCATGTCACTAACTTTTTTTTGTGTGTTGTCTTATTTTATAGTTTTTTTTTAACTTACTTTAAAACTACCACCCTTCTATGTGATAGCAAACTTTAATAGCAGGTTCTCTTTATTGGGACATAAAAGAAATAGGGGGGGGGGTCCATCATCAATGGAACAGGAAGGCCCAAACACCAATATAAAAGAAGCTACATTTATTCCTCTCTCTCCTAAAAATGTCTTTCCTGACAGGCTCCTTGGCAGCATACGTGTGGGTTAGCCCCGTCTCCATAATTACCCTATAGGACACTTCTCCCATAAATCTTTGCTCTGGGCTACCAGCCGTGTTCCTTTTTTGTTCTCCTTCGCAGGACCAAGTCGTTGTTTCTCCTACCTGAAGACGACTCTCCTGCAGTCAGGATCGGCCGAGCGACACAGAGTCATTTCCTCTGATAAGCCTTAACTGTTAAGCAGGGTATGGAGTGTATGAGCAGAGTAGCACAAGAAGAGCTGGAAGCCTGGCCAATTTCTGGCAAGCGTGCATGGGTCAGATTGCCTAGCTGTCAGCAGGCGTCCATTATCTGCCACAAAATTCCGGTGTGTGTGTGTATATATGGGTGTTCCTCTCGGCCCAGGAGATCGCGCGGTGGAGTGGTGAGCTAATATAACACTTCTATGGCAGCAGTGTTTTTTCCTTGTGCATGGCGGCTGGTTCCTCCTGCATTCCAGCTGCCACTCTCTTTCCCCTTCCAACATACGATCTGCACATGCGTGGACCCGGAACGAAAACGAGGCCTGGCTTTGCGCATGCACAGAAGAGTTTCGTACCTGGCGTCGGCAGTCAGTTCACATGGCGCCACTTTTAAAATTCCGGGGAAGCCTGCAGAGCCTCGAGAGTGATCGTGGGTGTATACGGTGACTTCCTCAGTAAAGACAACCCCCTCATCCCGCCCCAGCAGGGAGATGGAAAAAAATCATGTTGGGAGTCTAGGGCCTGGGTTCCTGCCAGCAAGTCCCTCTGTGACCACTGTTTTTCTAAAGCAGCGGATGAGAGAGAGGGTGCAGACCAGCACCTTGCATCCTTAGTCAAACGGGTCATGAGAGAATCCCTGCAGGAGAGGGAGTCTCATCAGCCTTGCGACCTGGAGCCACTACGCTCTCCAACGAGAGAAGGGCAGGCCCCCAAAACATGGGAATCTTCCGTACCAAGCCACCCATCCGCTCCTCCCTCAGATAGTGAATCAGAAGTAGAGGATTCCAGAATGGGCTTTGAGTATGCCCTGGTTCCCTCTTTGGTGAAAGCAGTGAGGGAAGCCTTGAATTGGCAAGATCCTGTAACTTTTCCTCCAAAGCAGAGAAGATTCTTCAAGCAGCTTAGTAAGGAGCGCCAGTATTTCCCCTTTCTCACTGAAGTGGGCAACATCATCTCTGATGAGTGGGGCAAAATGGACAAGAAGAGTTCCATGCAATCTAAAATCCTTAAACTGTACCCTTTCAGGAAGGAAGGTTAAGCATCTCAAATCGGCCCCTTTGATGAATGCAGCACTGATGAGGTTGGTCAGATATGTGACCCTTCCTCTGGAAGACATGGTCTCCTGTAAAGGCATGGTCTGCAAGGTGGTCCTAGCATTAGCTGCAGGCATTGATGAAACTCTCAGAGGCATCTCCAGTGAGGTGGCCAGAAGATCACCTGTCCAAGAACTCAGACTGGCCTCCCGCTTTCTTGAGGAGGCTTCTATTGATGTTATCTGCCTTGTGGCTTGAGTTATGCTGTCGGCGGTTACAGCTCGACGTGCCTTGTGGCTCCGATCATGGTTGGCTGACCCAGCCTCTAAGCAGGTTTTGTGCTGAATCCCATTTGAGGGTACCTCCCTCTTCGGCAACATGCTAGAAAGCGCCATATCCCGGGCCATAGGTGGTAAATCGGGGCTGCTCCCTCAGGATCGGCACTTACAGGGCCAGAGACGCTCTTTTCCGAGAAGACAGAATACAGATTGCGCAAGAGTGGTGCGCAGTTACAGGCTTGGCCAGGAGTTTTCAAGATACTGGAAAGCTAGACAGTCTTCATTTAAGAAACCCACAAAGGATGGTTCTTCCGGCAACCGGGATTCTACTAAGTCTTTTTGAGATTGGGCCCACTCAGCCATGCCAGGGACGCCTTAATCCAGGACTTCTGGATTGTCAAAATGGTCTCCTCAGGTCACACCTTGGTCTTCAGCAGCCCCCCCCCCCCCCCCAGGCTCAGATTCATCCCCACGACTCTTCCATGTTCAGAAGAAAAAATGCAGATCCTATTTGCCTATGTAAGCTCTTTGTTGGATCAAGGCGCAGCCATTCCTGTTCGGGATGGCGAGGCAAGGGCTTGTATTCTCCTCTGTTCATGGTACAGAAAAAGAACGGCACAATCATAGATTTGACCCATCTCAACCACTTCATCTGAAAAGAAAAGTTCAAGATGGAGTCTTTACTTATAATCCAGCAGTTGGTTCAACCTGGAGACTGATTGTTGTCAATCAATCTGAAAGATGCCTACACCCACGTTTCAGTGGCAACAGACTTTCAACAATTTCTTTATTTTGCAGTAGGCAAAGAGCACTTACAATTTACTTGTCTCCCCTTCAGTCTAACAACATCACCTCATGTCTTCTCCAAGGTCTTCTTAGCTATTGTGGCTTTGCTCCGAGTAAAAGGGGTTCATCATAATCACTACCTAGATGACCTCCTTCTCCTAGCTCAATACAAAATTTAACTTTTCAAGCAGAGGAGCCTGGTCACCTCCACCCTTCAGAAGTTTGGCTGGCTTCTGAATATAGAGAAGAGCCACCTGGAACCCACACAGTCACTCGTGTTTCTCTGAGCTTAATTTAACAGGGTGGAGGGCTCTGTCTCGCTGCCCGAGGAGAAGATTGTTGTAGTCCGAGACAGAATGCGTTCAGCCCTCACTTCATCTCATCTGTCTGCCCTCCAGTGTCTGAAGGTGATTGGTACCATGGCAGCTACTTTTCTCATGGTGAAGTGGGCACAGTGGCACACACGGCCCTTCTAAAAATGGTTCCTCCAACAATGGAGGTCCGACAGCAAGAGCCAGGGGAAAAATCTTTGCATTTGCCACTCGATCATTCCCATCGAGTGGCTGAAGTAGCACAGGGCATATGGAACTTCCTTTCTCTCAGAATTGTGTCCAACATCCTGGAACTGCAGGCTGCCTTTCAGACGCTTCTAGTGTTCCATCATCTAACAAAGAACTCCTCGGACCAGTCGAGGTTCCACAAGACTTATGGCTTTCCTCCGGTGCCGGTGATACTCCTGTTTCTCCGGAGTCTCAGGAAAGAGAAGGTGGAAGTCATAGCGGTAATTCCTGGTTTCCTCTCTTGACATTCCTCAGTTATCGGGACTCAATTCCCCTGTCACTCAGGCCGGATCTACTATCTCAGGGCACAACTCTGCACCCCTGTCCTACTCACCTGCACCTCAGGGTTTGGTTCTTGAGAGGGGAAGGCTCGAGGCTCTAGGTTGTCCAGAAGAAACCATTCCAACCCTCCTTAATGCCAGAAGGAAAAGCACCAACAGGGTCTATGAACTATATGGACCAGGTTCATGGACCACGTGTCTTCCAGGCCTAACCCTTGTAACGCTCCGACAGTCCAGGACGTTCTTAGCTTCCTACAATCAGGTCTAGACATGTCCCTAGCAGTGAGCTCACTTTGAGTACAAGTATCTACCATCTTAGCATTCATGGGAGTTTCATGGTCTAATCACTCCCTTTTTTGCAAGTTCTTTAAAGGTGCTATCAGGCTTAGGCCTCAGAGGAAGCCAAGGTTTGGATCCCCCCCTTGTTCTGGATTTCCTTTCTAAGCTCAGATCAGATTCTGACAAACTTCTCTCAGTGAAAGATCTTACACTCAAGACCACCTTCCTGGTGGCTGTTACTTCAGCAAAAAAAAAGTGTCTGAAATCAGAAACCTGGGTTCAAAGGAGCCTTTTCTAACTTTTTTTCCAGACAGAGCAGTGTTAATTCCCATGCTGGGGTCAAACCCTAAAGTGACCAGAATTTTTCATGAAAATCAAGAAATTGTGCGACCCACCATTAGGTCAATGGAAATTCAAGATGTCCACCCCCTTGATGTGGGGCACACTCTTAAACAATACCTGGAAGTCACGGCTCCCTTTAGACAATCCGATTTTCTTTTCATCCTTCTCCATGGGGAAAACAAAGGAATGTGGGTTTCGGTTAGATCCATTGCTGCATGGATCGTACAGACCATTCAAAGGGCTTATAAAGCAAAGGGCTTGGCTCCTCCAGAAGCAGTGACAGCACACTCAACTTGGAGTATCTCAACCTCTTGGGCAGCTTCTCGATGTCGCTCCTGAAATAATCTGTAGAGCTTTCTGGTCTTCTATTAACACATATGTGACTCACTACTGTGTTGAATCAGCTGCCTTATCATCTGTTAATTTTGGTTTGTAAGTACTGTCAGTTGACGGTGTTAAATACATTTTGTTTTCTTTGCTCAGCATTTGCCCACCTGGGTGTGTGTGGCAAGTTATTTCCCACACATATGCTACCATGGAACAGAAATTTTTCTATCAAATACTTACCGTAATTTTCCTTTCCTGATAGGCTCCATGGCAGCAGGAGTCCCTTTCCAATGCTTGGAGTAGGCTTGTTACGGAAAACCCGGCTGGTAGCCCAGAGCAAAGATTTATGGGAGAAGTGTCCTATAGGGTAATTATGGAGGTGGTGCTAACCCACAGGTATGCTGCCATGGAGCCTATCAGGAAAGGAAAATTACGGTAAGTATTTGATAGGGAATTTTAAGTTTTTTGTCTGTCTCCACATCTGAGAGATTTACTATTACTTACTTGATGAAGCAAAATCTCCCCAGTAGAGACTATAAAAAAAAAGCCTTCTTACGCCACAAAATAAAACATGTTGACTGAAGTTGAGCTTTAATAGCAGGTGGGGAGACAATCATTAAAATGTCCTGAATGATATCACATTAATAAAGTGAAGGCCAAAATGTGTTACCCATCCTAACCATTCAAAAATGATTCATCAATGTCAACAATAAAATGATAAAAACAATAAAATAACATCTGAATGATTGCTGTAGATTACTTCAGTATACAAATCCTCATTGCTCTTTGAGACCAATAATAGTCATGTGAAGCTTACCTTTATCCTTTTCGGGGTCACCCCAGAATTTGCCAGCACTCAGCTGCCACTTGCCATAATCAGGTTTACTTTTGGATTCAACCCACCTGTTCTGCCACTCATCTGAAAAGAACACATAAATAGCATAAGTGAAGCTAAAGGGTTTAAACAGAGCCAACAAATGACAGTCTCGATGTGTGTGGTTCACCATCAAAATTTTAACGTGCTTGTCCAAAACAATTTTAATGATGACATAGATGAAAAATGTGTTTCCAAGGAAGGGGGCACCTTTATCAGGAGTATCGTTTAAGTTCAGGATACCTATCAGTATGCAGGCAGGTATGTTTTTCCAGATACATTCTAAAAATGTAAATGTTGCTGCCTTGTAACTTTAAAGGGTTACCAGTAGAACAAGGTTTCAATTTATTTTAGATCTGCTGGAGCAAATTATTTTATGGAGGGTTCTGGAGACAGTTTGAAGCCTGTTACTGATTGCTGAATGCCAAATAGCTACATGCAATATAGTTCTTGCCCATCACAGTCTCTCAAGTTAATGGATGATTAGTCTGAAGGCTGGCCGGAGGCCGGCCTGGATTTGTAGGAGGAGTTTGAGGGGTATATATCCCTCCTCCTTCCTACAGGTCCCTCGTCGGCTCGGCTCTGGTTCCTGTTCAGAACAGCTGACGCTCGTCACTTCCGGGTTGCGCTGACGTCATTTTCGCGCGCCATTTCGAACGGTGGGATCGCCGGAGTCCTCTTTCCCTAGGTCTCCTCGTGGTTTACAGGTGCAAGGTATCCCGGCGGTGAGGTAGGGGGGGGGGGGGCGCATGGTACGGCACAGGCGGGGGGGGTTTACAATTCTGTGTAAAACATTGTAGACATAGTTATATTAGTCATAGGCCGATGATGGGCTGGGGGAGGCACTTCTATGGTATAGATTGTAGCATCACACTTGGGTAGTATGGCACTTCTATGGTATACATTGTGTGCTGTTTAAAAAAAAAAAAAAAAAAAGTACTGCATGCTGTCCTTTTTCAGAGCACACCATCACGCTGTGCTGCTTTATAGGGAACAAGGTCAGGGGGGCTGATCAATGCAAATTTGCGGGGAGGTCCTCTTTGTTGGAAGGATTTCTCCCATTTCGTGGGTGTAGGCATTTCATTTCCTTGAGGGTATCGTTGTGATGTGGGCTCATGAGGGTGTATGTACATACCCGGGGGGGTATGCGGGGTGCCTGTCAGGGGACAGCGGCGGCAGCATTTATTCGCAGGGGGGCTGGCAGCCTTCTCACTTTTCATCTCAAAACCACAGCTGGGGGGGGGGGGGTTTGCATGTTTTCCAGAGGACATAAAAAAAAAAAAAAAGAGCGGCGGGTGGTTGTGAGGATGTTGCGCAGCATGCGGCCAAGTCGCTCATTGCGGCAGGTGCTAGTTCCCGAGGGTGGTCAGATGTAGAGTCTCGGTTTTGGTAAGGGTGGATGTGGGGTCCCCCAGGGTTTGTTCAGGGACCAATCCCATTCAGATTACTGCTTGTGTTATTCGCAGGCTAGGTGGGCAGGTGGTATGATCACGCAGACGTTCATGTGTTTCTGGTTTATGGGCCAGGGGAGGTTTTCTTGGGTGGGGGGGGGGGGTCTGTTACCAGCTGGACCAGAGCCTCGCTGGCTGTCATGGGTAGTATGGCCGTGCTCGTTTGAGTTTTTGGGCGTCTCATCTTTGGGGGTTACGACTGTTCTTTCATGTTTCACTTGTGTCTGTTATATTTTGTTACGTCCGGTGAGTTCATTTCAGGTGTTATCATTATTTCAGGTCTGGATTTTCTACTTATTACAAACAGGAAGGTGCGTGTTGTTTTGTTTTCCTCAGGTGCTAGGCAGTTATGGGTATATTGTCTAGGTCTGTCACGTCTACAGACCGTACAGGCTGAGGTTTCGTTTTTAAGTGATTGTTGGACCACAATCGTCTCGCCTGTACAACATACGTCATACGTCGCACTTTCACCTCATTTCATATCTACCCACCACGGTCTGTGGGTTGCAAAGCCCTGAGTGTTCGTTTATTAATTGCCTGTATTGCGCTGCAGGTTTGCTCGGGCTTATTCTTTTTCATTTATCTCAACGATGGGTCACTTATTCAGTTTCACGCGCTGATGGTCTGTCACCTGTTCACACACGTTGGGTTTAGTTAGGCACTGAGGTGCCGGGGGGGGGGGAGGGGAGGGTGTTTGGGGGTATTGTTTCATTCTTATTTCTCTCAGTTAATTTCTTCTTAGATATCAGCATGTCTCGCAGGTCAGAGAGTGTCGAATTCGAGTTCATCCCACCTACCCCTCGTAGGGGTTCAGAACATGGCAGTTCTCCGTCTTTAAGGAGTTGGACAGTACCCAGGTTGATGGCTGAGCTTCGTCGGAAGGGTATTCCTTTCCCGGCCGCAGCTAGGAAGGCGGAACTCTTCAGGTTGCTGTTTCCATCTCCGACTCAGGCGCTGGCATCCACCAGCGCAGAACATGCGTCGGTACATAACTCTTTGACGCAGATACATACGGTGTTGAATACTCTCTCTGCCTCCATGCTGCAGTTACAGGACAGGATGGAGGTGATGGAAGCTCGGTCAGTCAGTGCGGCTGTGACGGCCAGTGCTGGGGTGTCCGCTGCACCCCCAGCGCCGGTCCTGCCTAGCCCAGTCACAGGTAATGCACTGTCTTTACCTGCGGTGACCCCTTCTCCATTGGCAGTGTTGCCTTCGGTGTCTCCTGCCCACTTCATCCCTGCCAATATCAAGAAAGATATTTTGGAAGGGAAAGATGTTAATCTAGCCTCACTGCTAATAGCAGCTCAGGACGTTTCGGAGAACAAGTCCTTTGCTTGTGGGGAGGTGTCAGTGGTACTCAAGTCAAAGGATCCCAGGCTTAGTCGCAAACTTAGTGTGGCGGAATTTGTTTTGGCTTTTGGCATCTTTAGAGACATTATCTGCTCGGTCAGTCCAGGGAGGAGGGAGGAGTTGGACTTGTATCTTCATAAAGTGGTGGATTTGGCTCACAAGTATGGCGGTTTCACATTTTATGATTACCATCGTTCCTTTGCAGCAAAGGTGGCGGCTACTTGGGCCCAGTTTCAGGTGGTAACGTGTTGGGGCAACGTCGACATGGAGCTGTTTTGTAGGCATTTCGCTAATCAGAAGTCCCCTATATGTGCCAACTGCCAGTCTTCTGCCCATACCACAGCCTGGTGTCCAAGCTGTGATTCCTCTAGTCTTCCAGGGTCCTCCAAACAGGTGGCGGGTGGTTCTTCCGGTAGTTCCGGTCAGGTAGACAAGATGGGTAGACCTATCCGTTTTCTAGGTAAAGCTCAGTTGTGCAATAACTACAATTACACTGGGTGCAACTATAATCAATGCAGGTTGTTGCACGTCTGTGCTAATTGCTTCAGAGCCCACCCCAAGTCCGCCTGCCATGTGAAACCTTTCAGCACGTCATGACTAGGCCAGGTCAACTTCTCCTTGCTGGGGGTTTACTTAGAGGGCCACCCATCCCCGGGTTTTGGGCAGTTTTTGCTGGAGGGTTTTGCTTCAGGTTTCCACACTGGACTCATTACTCTCCCTACCGAGTCTTTTGAGTGCAAAAATTTAAGGTCAGCTGAGAATCACCCTGCCATTGTAGACCAGTTGTTGCAGGTCGAAGTCTCCAAGGGATTCCTGATTGGACCTTTCCCATCCTCACCGTTTGGCATGTGGAGGGTCAGTCCCATTGGGGTGGTCTGTGGAAAATTTTCTAATAAATTTCGCCTAATTTATGACTTGTCTGCGCCTCATTCATCTCATGTCCCTAGTCTTAATTCACTCATCCCATCTGAAGAGTTTTCACTGAAGTATTCTTCTGTGGATTTGGCCATTCAGCATATGGTGCAGTTGGGTAGGGGTGTTTGGTTGTCCAAGGCAGATATTACTGATGCGTTCAAGTTACTTCCCATCAGTCCTGCTCTCTGGCAATGGCATGGTGTCAAGTGGCGCGGTCAGTATTATTTTGCTACCAGGTTGACATTTGGGTCCAAGAGCAGCCCTCAGCTGTTTGATACCTTTGCCCAGGCCCTTCACTGGATATTGGAGAATTGCAAGGGTTGTCAGAAGGTAATCCATTATCTAGATGATTTTTTACTTTTGGAGAAACCAGAGGTACCACCCAGGGATCTGCTTGTGCTTACAGGGCTGTTTTCAGATTTGAATGTCCCTTTAGCTGCGCACAAGGTGGAGGGTCCGTCTAAAGTCATTACCTTTTTGGGGATTACGCTTGATGCCAATCTCATGGTGGCTAGCCTGCCGTTGGAAAAGCTGGTTAGAGTTAGGCAGACCATTCACCTGTTGGTCCGGTCTCCAGTATGCTCTAAGAAGGAATTGCAGTCGTTATTGGGGGTGTTAAATTTTGCCATGAGAATCATCCCGCAGGGTAGGGCGTTTGTGTCTAGATTGCTGGCTCTTCTTCCACTTTATCAGGATTCTGACGCGGTGGTTAATTTTCCAGTTGATGCCTTAGCGGATCTCGTCATGTGGGATCGGTTCCTGTGTGACTGGAATGGCATCTCCATGTTCATTCCCCGGCCTTTATGTAATTCCCCTAGGGTTTTTTCAGACGCTGCCGCGTCAGTTGGTTTTTCGGCCATTTTTTGTCATCAGTGGTTGGCCAGTCGCTGGCCCCCTGAGGTTTTCCTCCTACCAAAGTTTACTCTGACCTCAGCCTTGTTTGAAATTTATCCGATTCTGGCTGCAGCAGTCACTTGGGGTCCGGTTTGGTCGGGGCAGTCAGTCATCTTCTTTACGGATAATTTGGCTGCAGCCAGAATTATCAATAAAGGCAGATCGGGGTCCCTTCTGATCATGTCATTCATGCGTAGGTTGACTTGGCTGGGTTTGATGTACAGATTTCATTTTCAGGGTGAATTCATCTGTGGGAGTCGCAATGGTGCGGCTGATGCGTTATCCCGTCTTGATATGCCTCGTTTTTTCTTGCAGCATCCAGAAGCAGATTGGACGGGCCATCCTGTCCCTCCATACTCGCTGTTGGTCATGGACTGAACACATTCCGGGTTCAGGCGATCGACCTGGCTAATAAGTCTTTGTCCAGGAACACACTGAGGGCGTACACGACAGGTTGGAAGACTTTCCTCAGGTTTGCGGAGTTATACCCTTCCGATGGCCCTGAGGACATCTTCCATGTCATGTCTTTCGCCGCTTATTGCCATAGTGAGCTGGAGTTGGCTGCCAGTACTATTAGAATTTATTTGTCAGGAATTCAACATTTCAGATCCCTGCAGGCGCCTGACAGTGTGTCTATTTTTGCTGCTCACCCTCTGAAAGCCATGCTCAGGGGTATTCTGAAGACCCAGGGGAGGGTTCAGTTGTCCCGACAACCTGTCACTGGTCATATTTTCCGGGGTTTGTCAGACCTACTGTCATCTTCTCCATTCGGGGTTGGTCCTAGTTTAGTACTTAAAGCGGCCATTTATCTTAGTTTTTTCGGGTTCCTCCGTCCCGGGGAGGTGTCGCAGGCCAGCTGTCATACTCCGGTACTGCTCAGAAGTAGTCTCACCAGATTCCCGGAGCACTATGAGTTACAGTTACCCAACAATAAGAATAGGCAAACTGGCCAGGGGTTTGTGGTTAAATATTACCGCACATTTAGTGCTTGGTGCCCGGTGGAAGTTCTCAACGCACTTTGCAATCTTTTCATAGCTACTCCGATTCATGGGCCTCTACTTCCCTTTCCCACGCATCCCATTACTTCCAAACAGTTCATTGCTTATGTTAGGATTTTACTTGCCAGGTTGGATGTAGACCCAAGGCGTTTTTCTGGGCATTCTTTTAGGATCGGGGCAGCGTCAGCGGCTTCTAAACAAGGGGTCCCGTCTTACATCATTAAACATATGGGTCGTTGGAGGTCATCCTGCTATAGCAGGTACATTCCTGAACCTCACGCTGAGGTTAGTAGGGCGTTTGTTACGTTGTTGGATTGATTATTATTTGTATCATTAAAGCTTCATACTTTACCTATCTTGTGTCTTTTGCCCTCTTTTAGGCGTACCGTTCAGCGAGACCAAGGCACACCACAGGTCTTGGTAGTTAGGTTTACGGTGTTATCGCAACCGAAGACTCTGACTACAAGTCTGAAGGCTGGCCGGAGGCCGGCCTGGATTTGTAGGAGGAGTTTGAGGGGTATATATCCCTCCTCCTTCCTACAGGTCCCTCGTCGGCTCGGCTCTGGTTCCCCACCCTCCCATTCCCTCTTTTTCCTTTTGTCATTTCATTTCATGACACTCATTGTTACTCTTATTCGGGGTATGCCCTCTTTTAGGCGTACCGTTCAGCGAGACCAAGGCACACCACAGGTCTTGGTAGTTAGGTTTACGGTGTTATCGCAACCGAAGACTCTGACTACAAATAAGAATTGGTCTGAAGAAAGTCCCTTTGTATCTCTAACCAATTCTCTGCAATCTAGAGCAGCCATTCTCTACCAAGGTTCCGTGGAACACTAGGGCTCCTCCAGAGATTGCAAAGTATTCCTTAAAGTGTGGTTGACTGACCTTGCATCTGATGGTGCCTGGATACAGGCCCAGTGCCACTTGGTAGTGCCAGAACAACAATAATCTTTATAGCTGTCTGTAAAAGGGGCTTTCTGACTACCATTGTATGAGGAGTGAGTAGATAAATGAACTGTCAAAAAGACTGATGTAGTTATAAAACAAAATCACATATTAATGTCCATCAACAATAATAAGTAATACATGAAAGAATGTGCAGTGATGAAAAAATGTAAGGATTATAAATGGATAATCATATGAAAAATAGTCCAGTGTGAAAATGAAATCACTGAAGAATAAAAAAAGACACCCATGTGAGGGCACAAAAAGGTTTTGACTTCACCTTTGATTGTGAGATCCACCACCATATGATAAGTTTGGCATGCTTACCAGAGAGTGTAGACTCATATACTGATAAGTATTGGGTCAAACGAGCGTTCGTGAGGTATACCAATATCCGTCAGGATCAGATGGATGGTTGGAGATCGCCCGGCCATAACATGGATGGAGTAGTTTCACTTGAGTATTGCAATGATTGCAATGACTCCATGAGCATCACCTGCTCGTCACGCTCGTGGAGTCATTGCAATCCTTTCTGATGCAAACTTTGATTTTATTGCTTGAATCAAGTGGATGTTTGTAAGTGTACTTCTGCTTTTTATATTAAATATACTATGCAGTTTTACACTGTGTGGCTGTTAATTCTCTATATATATGTTCGGAAGTGGCCTTCCCTATTGATGTATACCGGTTTTGGAAGTCTGTTTGCTTCAAGTGAAAATCCTCCATCCATGTTATGGCCGGGTGATCCCCAACAATCCATCTGATCCTGCTGGATATTGTTGCGGTATACCTCAAGAAACGCTCGTTTGACTCAATACTTATCGGTATATGAGATTTAAAAAAATGTGCTGCTCTAATAAAATGGCATAAGTGAGATTATGAAAACACTTAAAAAACAAAAAAAAGTCATAGTGTTGAACATAACCAGTTCAATAAACAGCATAAAATATAACTTGATAGTTTAAATAAGTGAAAAAATCTCGAATGACACCACATTTCATTATTTCAACTATCAAGTTATATTTCATACTGTTTATTGGACTGGTTATGTTCAACACTATAAGGGTTATTTACTAAAGGAAAATCCACTTTGCACTGCAAGTGCACTTGGAAGTAAAGTCGCTGTAGATCTGAGAGTGGCATGCAAGGAAAATAAAAAACAGCATTTTAGTTTGCACATGATTGGATGATAAAATCAATAGAACTTCCACTCATTTCAGATCTACCCCTTAGATTGAGAGCGACTGCAATTCCAAGTCACTTTCAAATGCACTTTCTGTGCAAAGTGGATTTGATTTTCGTAAATAACCCCCTATGACTTTTTATGTTTTTTTAAGTGTTTTCATTATTTCACTTATGCAATATTATTAGAACAGCTCCTTTTTTTAATTTGTTATTTGAGGTGTGTATTCTACCTAGAGCTTGCAGTTTTTTTGTCACTGTTGAGTAGCTCTTTTTCCATATATACCGTATTTATCGGCGTATAAGACGCACTTGTTTCCCCTTAAAATCAGGGGAAAATCGTGGGTGCGTGTTATACGCCGATCCCCCGCTGACTGCGAGAGGAGCCGAGTGCCGTTGAGATACAAATAGCCGAGTGTACTTGGCTCCGCTCCTCTCCGCTCACAGTCATGCCCAGTCCCGCCCTATTAGACATAACACAGGGACTGGGCGTGACTGTGAGCGGAGCCGAACCAAGCCGAGTAAACTTGGCTATTTGTATGTTGGCGGCACTCGGCTCCTCTTGGCTACTCTCGGCTCTGCTCACAGTCACACCCAGGGACTGCGAGAGGAGCCGAGAGCCACTGAGGTACATAGGACATCCAGCTCTGTATCTCGCCGGCACTATTTTTAAACTTGGAGACTGCAATGAAACTGGAGAAAGGCTGCAAATGACAAGGCTACACTGACAAGGCTGCAAATGATACTGGGGCAAGGCTGCAATGACACTGGAGCAAGGCTGCAAATGACAAGGCTACACTGACAAGGCTGCAAATGACACTGGACAAGGCTTCAAATGGACACTGATAAGGCTGCATTGATGGGCATTTAAATGTAAGTTTTTTCCTTTAACTTCCATCCTAAAAGTTTTTTTCCTTAAAATTTCCTCCTAAACTTGGGGTGTGCATTATAACGGTAGTTATCAGTATATGAGTCTACACTCTCTAGTAAGCATGTCAATCTTATCATATGGTGGTGGATCTCACAATCAAAGGTGAAGTCAAAACCCTTTTGTGCCCTCACATGGGTGTCTTTTCTTCTACTTCAGTGATTTCATTTTCAGAGTGGACTATTTTTCATATAATTATCTATTTATAATCCTTAAATTCGTTTTGATCACTGCACATTTTTTCATTTATTACTTATTATTATTGATGGACATTATCACGTGATTTTGTATCACTACATCAGTCTTATCGACAGTTAATTTACCTATTCACTTCATATTCTCACATTGTACAGAGGGCTACACTATTTATTTGTTATACATTTGCACTATATGTCTAGTCAGTGTTAGCTGCTATTTTTAGTCTCTGAGCGCAGTTCCTATTTTTCTTGCATTGTAGGAAGAGTGTTATTAACTGACCATGCGAGGGGCATTTTTTTCCACTGACCCCTGATGACTTGATTATAGCAGGGGTTCCCTGAGTCCTAAAAATTATTTCAAGGGTTCCTTTTGGGTAAAAAGGTTGAGAAAGGCTGGTCCATAGGCAGCCTTAAAGGGGTTTCAAACCTTTGTGGTATTTCACCTTAATGCATTCTATGCATTAAGGTGAAAAACCTTCTACCTTCTGTAGTGCTGCAACCCCCCGGCCCCCCGTTTTACTTACCAGAACGCTGACATCCTCTGGCCTGGAATGAGCACACCAGCTCTAGCTGATGTCTCATGTCCTGATTGGATAGATTGATAGCAGCGCAGCCATTGGCTCCCGCTGCTGTCAATCAAATTCAACGACCGGGGGCGGGGCCGAGTCCTACATTCTGTGTGACTGGACACAGATGCAGGACTCGGCAGCGTGCCTGCATGGGTGTCCACCTTAGGAGAGCCTTCTCCAACCTGGACACTCGATGTGGAAAGGAGCCACCAGTGCTGCTGAGGGACCCCAGAAGAGGAGGACTGGGGCCACTCTGCAAAACAAACTGCACAGTGGAGGTAAGTATGATATTTTTGTTATTTAAAAAAAAAACGAAAAACGAGGGTTTACAACCCCTTTAAAGAAGTATCACAAGAGGCTTTTCTGGCTAACAAACATATTAGCATTTTAACCACTTGACCACTGGGCACTTAAACACCCTTAATAACCAGACCAATTTTCAGCTTTCGGTGCTCTCGCATTTTGAATGACAATTACTCAGTCATGCAACACTGGACCTATATGAAATTTTTGTCCTTTTTTTCACACAAATAGAGCTTTCTTTTGGTGGTATTTAATCACCGCTGGGTTTTTTATATTTTGTGCTATAAAAGAAAAAATACCGAAAATTCTGTAAAAAAATGAATTTTTCTTTGTTTCTGTTAGAAAATTTAGCAGATTAGTAATTTTTTCTTCATAAATTTTGGCCAAAATTTATACCACTACATATCTTTGGTAAAAATAAGTACAAATTGGTGGATATTATTTGGTCTTTGTGAAAGTTATAGAGTCCACAAGCTATGGTGCCAATATCTGAAAATTGATCACACCTGAAGTACTGACGGCCTATTTCATTTCTTGAGACCCTAACATGCCAGAAAAGTACAAATACCCCCCAAATGACCCCTTTTTGGAAAGAAGACATTCCAAGGTATTTAGTAAGAGGCATGATGAGTTTTTTAAAGTTGTCATTTTTTCCCACAATTCTTTGCAAAAATCAAGATTCTTTTTACTTTTATTTTTTTTTTTCACAAAATTGTCATATTATCAGGTTACACAGCATATGCATACCACAAATTACACCCCAAAACACATTCTGCTATTACTCCCGAGTATGGCGATACCACATGTGTGAGACTTTTACACAGTGTGGCCACATACAGAGGCCCAACATGCATGGAGCGCCATCAGGTGTTCTGGAGCACCCAGGACAATTCTGACATTTCTCTCCTACATGTAAAAATCATCATTTATTTGCTAGAAAATTACATAGAACTCCAAAACATTATATATGTTTTTTTAGCAAACACCCTGGAGAATACAATGGTGGTCTTTGCAACTTTTTATCTCGCACGGTATTTGCGCAGTAATTTTTCGAATGCTTTTTTTTGGAAAAAAAACAGTTTTGTGCTTTAAAAAAAAAAAAAACACAGTAAAGTTAGCCCAATTTTTACATAATGTGAAAGATGAAGTTACGCTGAGTAAATAGATACCTAATATGTCACTCTTCAAAATTGCACACGCTCGTGGAATGGCGCCAAACGTCGCTACTTAAAAATCCCCATAGGCGACGATTTAATTTTTTTTTACTGGTTATATGTTTTGAGTTACAGAGGAGGTCTAGGGCTAGAATTATTGCTCTTGCTCTAACGTTCGCAGCGATACCTCACATGTGTGGTTTGAACACCGTTTTCATATGTGGGCGGGACTTATGTATGCGTTCGCTTCTGCATGCGAGCACATGGGGACAGGGGCGCTTTAAAAAAAAACATTTTTTTTTATTGTTCATTTTACTTTATTTATTTTAGTTTGACATTTTTTTCCCCAAAAATAATTTTTTTGATCACTTTTATTCCTATTACAAGGAATGTAAACATCCCTTGTAATAGGAATATGGCATGACAGGTCCTCTTTACAGTGAGATGTGGGGTCAATAAGACCCCGCATCTCACCTCTAAGCTGGGAAGCCTGAAAAAAAAAAAAGATTCTGGCTTTGATCGTATTAGCGATTCGGTAGAAGCACCGGAGGGCGGAGGGCGGCGGGAGGGGGGGGGGGATGTCTATGGCTGGGTATTGCAGGGTATCACCGACTATGGCTGGGTATCTCAGAGTATGGCTGGGTATCTCAGAGTATGGCGTTGCAGAGTACTGCGTTGCAGAGCATTGCAGGGTATTGGCGGGTGTTGCAGAGCATTTCAGAGTGTTGTAGGGTATTGGCGGGTGTTGCAGAGCATTGCAGAGTGTTGCAGGGTATTGGCGGGTGTTGCGGAGTGTTGCAGGGTGTTGCAGGGTGTTGCAGGGTGTTGCAGAGTGTTGCAGAGTGTTGCAAGGTGTTGCAGAGTGTTGCAGAGTGTTGCAAGGTGTTGCAGAGTGTTGCAGAGTGTTGCAGAGTGTTGCAGAGTGTTGCGGAGTGTTGCAGAGTGTTGCGGAGTGTTGTGGAGTGTTGCGGAGTGTTGCAAGGCATTGCGGAGTGTTGCAGGGCATTGCGGAGTGTTGCAGGGCATTGCAGAGTGTTGCAGGGCATTGCAGAGTAATGCAGAGTAATGGCAGGGTATTGCAGAGTAATGCAGGGAATCGAGGGGTTAATTTTCGGTGAGCAGTGATTTGGGCACTGCAGATGCAGCCCACATCGCTGCTGACACCGATCTCTTTCCCCTCCGCTGTACCGATCGGTACAGAGAGGGGGAGGGAGGAACCGGCGTCATAACATGACGCCGGCTTGTTTACAAGTGATCACTCCGTCATTTGACGGAGCGATCACGTGGTAAACGGCCGCGATGAGCGGCCGTTTACCGTGATTCGTGATGTGCCGGGTCCACTGGACCCAGCGGTCACGGATGCTCTCGTGTGCGCGCCCCAGGGGGCGCGCGAGAGCAGAATTCTGGGAGGCCGTTAATTAACGGCCTCTCAGAGTTAAACAACCGCCCTGAAGCCGTTAATCGGCAATGGGCGGTTGTTAAGTGGTTAAAGAATATGTAAACCCAGAAACAAAATTAAATATATTGCAGTTTATGAGTTCCTAGATGCAGTGGCAGCATCACTTTTCATTTTTCATACTTTCAGTTTTTCTACCAGTACCACACTTTCTGTCCTAGGGTGACAACGTTTAATCATCTAACTTTATCCATAGCTCCCAACTGTCCCTAATTTCGAAGGACTGTCCTTGATTTGAAACAAAGTCCCTCTGTCGCTCTTTCCTCCTCATTTGTCCTTCCCAAAATACCTCTTACCTCCATCCTCAAACTGCTCTCGAAAATATATTATAGGGTCTGCGGATACAGCCAAGACAGCAGCTGCCAACAGCATGCACCACCTCATGGTATGAAAGATTCTGGATCCCAGATGCCTAAGTTAAAAGGAGATACACTCTTGTTACCATACAGGTTATATATGAATGAGAACACAGTAAACATGGTAGAAAGACTGATATGCGAAAACTACATTTGTAACTATAATTTAATTGTCATTCAAACAATACATCCAAGAAGCAATACAGAATATGAAAGGAAACATATTTCTAAAAAATAAACACTAAAAAAAATTGTTAATATACAATATATATATATATATATATATACATATATGTATATGTGTGGACGGTTCTATAGCTTAGTGTTTGGCACCATCTGGTGGCCAAATACTGAAAGTGAACTTAAATGATTTTTGGCTTTCAACGATTGAACTATTTACAGGAAGTGACTGTTATTTACATTGGAGAGTTGACCCTTTTACCCAGGATGCTGAGTGACCTACCCATGGACACCCTCTCTTGCATTGCATGCTGGGTAGGAGATAAAAGGACCCTGAGCGGCCATCTTAGGCCTCTTGGGAATGCATGGCCTGCCTGTCAGGACTTGTGCGGAGGCCTCCCGGAGGAAGTGGCCTATTGCCCTTGCGGAGCGCAACCCTGCTCGGTTGTGTGAGTGACCTGAAGTGCCAGAGACACAGAGATCGGATTGAGAGGATCCAGAGACATAGGATTACCACAATATCAACTTGCGCGATTACAACTGATCCAAAACACGGCGGCAAGGCTGATAACAGGGAAAAAACCCTGGGAATCCATCTCTCCTTCGCTGAGGAGCTTACATTGGCTAACCGTAAAAAATCGGATCACGTTCAAGACCCTTTGCCTCACCCACAAATGCGTGCATAGAGAAGCTCAGCAATACCTAATGGAGAAAATAAATCATTACACACCAAACCGAAGTCTTTGATCAGCCAACAAAAACCTCCTCCTCGTGCCCAAAGCCCGGTATAAATCCAAGGGGGATCGGAGATTCGCTGTCCAAGGGCCTCGGCTATGGAATGCTCTACCAATCAACATCCGCCTGGAAGAAAATCACCTGGCTTTTAGGAAAAAACTCAAGACCTTCCTCTTTTAGCAGATGATCAAAGCTCGCCACAGCGCCTAGAGGCGATTCAGTTCGCATTGTGCGCTATACAAGTATTTCATTCATTCATTCATTCAGAGACACTCGTTTGAGCATCGGAAGACCAGGTCTCCCTTTTGGCCCTGTCGGGACGTGACAGAGCCCTGCTGACGCAGAAGCAAGCTGCAACCACCGGACCAAAGTCACCATACCAAGTTTCTGATCCAGTTGGTGAGCGGGTTGCTACCCACGGTTTTCTAAACCATTGCACCTAGTCAGACTTATATACAGGCTCCGCTGGGATACTTAGTCCCACGGAGGAGGAGTACAGCAACTGGCGCTAGGCAGGCATAAGTCCTACTTACTATCACACTTCAAGCATTGTACTATATTTGTGGAAGCAACACTAGGATCATCCTTAATTCAACTTTAACTGCTTTAACCTTGGATTACAAATTCATAAGGAGTTATCATTGCTAGCGAAGATCAGAAGATAAAGACTGAGTACTTTAAGTGAGATCTCACACATAGCTATAAAAGTATGGGGAGCTCCCATATATATATATATATATATATATATATATATATATATATATATATATATATATATATATATATATATATATATTGTTTGCAACTGTTTTATCAAAATTTATTGTCCTGTCATTCTATGTTGGGATAACAGTACAATTGCTGTAATCACCGATTTACAAATATATAGTAAAATATACTTTGGTTAAGTACCTCGTTGTGTGGAGTATTGTTTTCTCCCAGCAGGTGGAGCCAGTGGATCCTGAGAAGACAATACAGGCATATTGTGATATATTATATTGTACTGTATTGTATTGCACCAGAGCTGTGTCAAGGGGACTGAGGCAAATTAGTGGGGTTTTGTTACTAGAGTGCAGGCCCAAATCAAACCAGTCGCTCCTTGGGGGGTCAGTGCTACATATATATCAGGGAGAGGCAACCTTAACTTAAAGAGGTGGAGATCTACTTGAACAACATGGGAGAAGTCAAAGATCACTGTACAGTGTCGCTTCATGACACCTGATTTAAACTCCTAATTGCCGTACTACCGTGTCGCAATCGCGTTCATTACGGCAATCATGGGTTTAACTTAGGTTGTGAGGAGGCAACATATCGCCTCTTCACCACCTGTCAAACACACGCAGATCACTTTTCAGGAATTAAGCCCCCTGTTGCTTTTGGTGGGTGCTACCACCTGTCAATCATGGCCCATTCAAGTAAATGGGGCCACTCTGCAAGTGCCCACAATGGCATACTTCTACAGGGTTCAAGGAGTTAAAGCAGGTGGGGAGAAAGAAACACAAAGCTGCCTGCTCTTACCCCTTGTTTGTCGTACTGCACAAGGTTGCAGGGCATTTGCAGAATGGCCTCATTCACTTGAATGGGCCATGCTTGGCAAGTGCTACACCCACCGAACATGACAGGGTATATAACTTCTGCTGTGGCTGCAACATATGTACACCCCTGGACACTGCAGCTAACGGGGATGCAATTGAAGAGGAGGTGATAAAAACATGTCTTAACTATGGGGCTTTACCACCCCCCAAACTGCAAATGCAAATGAACCCTTACAGTTCTGAGCACCCTATAAGGCTGCTTTACAATGATGTGCTGTGGTGTACCCACACCTTGGATGCAGCACTGTGCATCTGCAACTTTCCTGGTCTAGCTGCACTTTGCTGTAGACTTCTACTATATCCTGCAGGATATAGTATAGTGAAAGTGCACCAAAACTCCTGCATTCAGAAAGTGCACCAAAACCACAGGATATCATAGAAGTCTACGGAAACTTCACCTGGTACCAAGACAGGGACCCAGCCAACGGAGGTGATGCTTTCAGAACAGCCTCGTGTGTCAAGCCAGGGACCGAGCAGGCCAGTGGGGGGAAGCTTGAGAAGTATCTTAAGTGCCAAGCTTGGGACCCAGCAGGGATACGGGGGTGACACTTGAGGAAGATACTACAGTGAAGATTGGAAGAGCTCAAGGAATTCAGTGGCAGTGAATCATCTAGTCTAGAGAGAGAGAGAGAGACTGGGAGCTCAGTAGGCTGAAGAACTACAAGAAGTGATTGTAGTGGAAGTGAACGAACTGTTACACTTTGTGTTAGGAACTGTTCAAGACTGTTGCCATAGGAGACAGCATTCCTACACATGCAGATGTGGCATCTTGCTGGATGCCTTTCCCTGCATTGCTGTCTACCTGTAGAAGTCTCTGAGTCTACCAATTACGTTGCAACTACCTAAGGGTGTCCTGGCCCTAACCCTCTCTCACAAAGTTCTAAGAGACATAAAATCTCTTTGCATTCAATTGTCTCTGGCACCCAATTAATTTACCTTATACTACACCTACTATGCCTTGTAACCCACCGTATACAGAAGGATGTCAACCGTTCTTTGCTCTAAAGGTTCTCATTAGGGCAGCACAGTGGTGTAGTGGTTAGCACTTTCACCTGGCAGCAATAGGGTTGCTGGTTCAAATCCCAACCACGACACTATCTGCCTGGAGTTTGCATGTTCTCCCTGTGCCTGCGTGGGTTTCCTCCGGGTTCTCCGGTTTCCTCCCACACTCCAAAGACATGCTGGTAGGTTAATTAGACCATGTCCAAAAAAAAAAAAAAAGAATTGGCCATAATATGTGTATGTCAATGTTGTAAGTGTGTCGGGACTCTACAGGTTAAAGGACCGCATAAATAGCTGCAGATGGACACCGGTGGCAAGAAAAAGCGCCCAGAGGTGATTCAGTTCGTATAGGTAGCGCTATATAAGTCATTCATTCATTCATTAGACTAGAGGAGTCCCTGGACCTTGCTACATTTGGTGCCCCTTGCAACCGGCTTAAGCTTCATCTGAATTTCGTCTGGCTCCATGGGAAGGTGGCAAGTAACATCTATGCTTCTAATAGACTCTTTTGTTGTGCATATTATCAATGTGGGGAAGAACTAACAAGTCTCATTGCTCATGGGAGAGGATCAGCCTGGTCTTTTGACACTTCCCGCCAGCGCTGTGAGGGTTAAAACAGACTCCAAAATGGACTCCATTACAGTTTTGGCATGCCGCAGCATGAAGAATCTGCACCAACCCGTTGGCAGGGATAGGGGTTCCTGCTCTGCAGAGGAGGATAAGGAAGTGCTGCCATGTGTGTCTGGTTGTGGGTTGGAGGGAAAGATGACGCAGTTCTTAAGTGAGATTGCGGATTTGAAGAAGTACGCTCCGGGTGTTTGCTTCAGTCCGACTGATGCAAAACCTGTCCTGACTGACACCAGAATACGGTATACACTGAAGGGTAGGCTTGCCCTGTATGTACGTAGTGCCATATCTCAGAGCAACCAATCAGTTTTACCTTTCATCAGTTCTCAGCATTTAGAACAGTTTACAGAATACTTTGTGAACTTTACACATTGCTCTTCACCTTTAAAAGCGGAGGTCCAGCCGAATTTTTTTTTTAAACGTCAGCAGCTACAAACACTGTAGCTGCTGACTTTTATTAAGCACACTTACCTGTCCAGGGTGCCTGCAATGAGGGCTGCCCGAGGCTAATCCCTCCATCTCATCAGGTCCCGGCATCGCCATTCGAACTGAGGGAAACAGGTAGTGGAGCCTTACGGCTTCACTGCCCGTTTCCTACTGCGCATGCGTGAGTCGGGCAGCGCTTTGTGAATGGCCGGCTGTGTTCTGGGACACACACAGTTCCCAGAACACAGAGCGCCCCATTCCCCAGAAGGCAACGCAAGGAGGAGAAGAATGAAGATCACAGTGGAATAGGAAGTGGCAGATTAGGACGATTTCTGGTAAGTAAAAAAATAAATGTTTATTTACATTTTTAGGAGCATTTTTATGTAATTTTCTTTTTTTTTTCTCATTAGGGTGGACCTCCACTTTAAGTTAAAGTTGTCATGTTTTTTGTGCTAGGTCAAAGAGCAAAGTACAAAAACCACATCAACCAACACAAATAACTATTAATTATTCTAACTGCTTTAAGCTAATAGAAGTTGAAATCTAAAGAAATTCTCAAATCTGCTTATATGTGTTTAGTTTCATCAGTGTTGCCAAACTATCAGAATGAAATTTACTGACACGACACCAAAAATCTACTGGCACAGCCAACGTTTTACTGGCATTTCCAAAAGTTACAAAATTAACGGTTTAAGTGTAAATTTCAGTATTTAGGCTACAAACAAGTACAAAATGCAATTTGCAATGTGATTTAAGGTAGATATTCGGGCAATAAACATATATCCTATTTTATTTTTGATATAGTAAGTAAGTAGCTCAGGGACAGAACTCAGGAAGGCAAGAAATTAGAATGGGCAGGCACACATAAATGAAATTGACTCCCACGGTGACGCTGACAGCCGTGTGCAGCAGCACAGATGATGATGACACCTCACTGACGTGTCACCTCCTGAGTCACAGTGACAGTCTCTCTCCGTGTCAGGTGGTCCCTTCAGTTCACTCCAGTCCAAACAGCACTGACAGCCCCGCTCCCACTCCTGTCCCCAGACCCACCAACGAGGCTCCGCTTGGCTCCATTGCATCATGACATCATATGACACACTCAGGCACTGCCTCCGCCAGATCTGCCTCCTGCCGGCGTCGCCCAAACAAACTGTAGCAATCACAGTCATATTTTTTACTGGCAACCTTTTCCTGTCACTGGCATTTACTGCCAGGAGAAAAAGTGCAATGTTTTACTGGCTACCAATAAAAATACTGACAGTTGGCAACGCTGAGTTACATTATAAATCTTGGGTAATTTTCCACTTAGTGGTGCCTACTACAGTGATTAACAACTTCCCCTGGGATCCCACAGGTATGACACATACATACTAACATTGGTAGATAATACCCCAAGAGCCAATCCTAAGGACCCTCAGCGGTACATGTACTGATGATATAGAATGTGTGGGTCTATGTACCTATTAGCTTGTTGTGATTTCTTATTACTGAACTGGGCAGCACAATGGTTAGCAAATATACAGTAGCTTGAGCACTGGGATCCTTGCTTTGAATCTCAGCCAAGACACTATCTGTATGGAGTTTGAATGTTCCTCTTGTGTTTGAATGGGTTTATTTCCACATTCTGAAGACAAGGACAAATTGGCTATGCACATGTGTTATCACATTCTACATGCCGGACCGAAACACAAGAAATTGGGTAGAGTTAAAAGCAAAATCTGGTGACCTATCTAGTAAAAAAAATGCTAAGAAAATTCTATGAAAAGGGCTGTCCACTTTATTAGCCCTTGTACACACGGTCGGACATTCCGACGGAAAATGTCTGATCGGACCGTGTTGTTGGATAATCCGACCGTGTGTGGGCTCCATCGGACTTTTTAGGTCAGAATATCTTGACCAACAAAGTTTGAGAGCTGGATATAAAATTTTCCAACAACATGATCCGATCGGACTTTGTCTGATCGTTTGTAGAGAATTCCGATCGGACAAAGTGCCACGCATGCTCAGATCAAATTACAAGACCAAAGCTATTGGCTACTAGCCTGAATGTAGTCCCGTTGTAACTAATGAACGTCATCATGTTCCGAGCGATCGGATTTTCTGACAACCATGTGTATGCAACACCAGTTTCGGACAAAATCCTTCTGAAAAATACTGACAGATTTTGTTGTCGGAATGTCCGACCGTGTGTACGGGGGCTTAGACATGATGCTCAGAGAGCTGACTGTATATGGCTGAACAGACTCTATTACGAAACATTACTTAGTATGAACTGCACTAGTATAGAACTAGACAACATACGGTATGTAATTCTCATAGGCACATTTTTTACAGAAATATCTTGGTACATATAGTATAAAAGTATAGGTACCTTACACTTTAATGAAAATAATTTCAGAGTTTAATGGCACTCACACTGTTTCATAAAGACCCATCCAGCCCTTTACTTCTTTCCTAGCAAGTGAGCAGGTGATAGAGTAGACTATAGTTTTATAATTATACTTTATGATACAGAAGATCCCCAGATACATTATAAGGTCTGCTGCTACAAAGGGGATTGCTGTACAATGCAAAACACACATACTGTACATACTCAAAAACATTACATAAGATATACACTGAGAATAAAATATGGATGCAATTAAATAAACGCCACCAGAATATGCAGCTACAATCCTTAGCGAATCAGAAATGTAAGATTCATATATTATAAATGTCATAAAAAGAATAAATCTCCATCTATAACGTATTACAATGAATATCTGGCATACCTGTAGAAATGTATCAGGAGGAATCGAGAAAGCAACACAGGTACCCAGGCAGGTGATGTGCTGGACCCATGTGGCTTCACCTGTAAATAGATTCTCCTCCTCAAACGAATTCTCAAACAGATGGCTTGCTGCTATTGGTCGGTGAAGACCCAAGGCAGCCAATCACAGCAAACCACATGCATGCAAGAAAAGATGAGAAAGTGTCTAAGAAGGGCATCCCACAGCTGAGCTCTAAGGAGATGTAATAATAACCTAATAAATAAACGATTATTTATCAGTATTATACATGAGAGGTTGATATACACTATAAGGGGTTGATTTACTATAACTGGAGAGTGAAAAATCTGGTGCAGCTCTGCATAGAAACCAATCGGCTTCCATGTTTTATTGTCAAAGCTTAATTGAACAAGTTGAAGTTAGAAGCCGATTGGCTACCATGCAGCGCTGCACCAGATTTTGCACTCTCCAGTTTTAGTAAATCAACCCCTAACTGTCAACCATAAAAAATGTGTGGCCCTTCACTATGTGAGCGGATACAGTTACACCATGTCCTAATAAATACCTAGGGAGATATACTGGATCGCGTATTTCATCACAGGCTTGGAGGAGGGGTGAATGATTCACATACATAATATATAAATATATATATATATATATATATATATATATATATATATATACTGTGTATGTGCTGTATATGTATATCTTGCCCTGCAAAGAGCTGTCATTTAAATTATTTATTTTTATTTTTAAATCTATTAGCAGGTCTGACAGCCTTTCTCTGTTTATGAATCAACTTATACAGTATCATGCAGAATTACAATTCACTGCAAAGCCATTTAATTATATAGCAACCTATAGCATAATTAACATATAAACCAAGCTTCTTCTATTAACCACTTGCTTACTGGGCACTTAAACACCCTTCCTGACCAGACCAATTTTCAGCTTTTGGTGCTCTCACACTTTGAATGACAATTACTCAGTCATGCAACACTGTACCCAAATTAATTTTGTGTCCTTTTTTTCCCACAAATAGAGCTTTCTTTTGGTGGTATTTGATCACCTCTGGGGTTTTTATTTTTTGCGCTATAAATGAAAAAAGACCGAAAATGTTGAAAAAAAACGCATATTTCTTTGTTTCTGTGATAAAATTTTGCAAATTATAATTTTTTTTTCATAAATTTTGGCCACAATTTATACTGCTACATATCTTTGGTAAAAATAACCCAATTAGTGGATATTATTTGGTCTTTGTGAAAGTTAGAGAGTCTACAAGCTGTGGTGCGAATCGCACAAAATTGATCACATCTGATGTACTGGTGGCCTATCTCACTTCTTGCGACCCGAACAAGTCAGGAAAGTACAAATACCCCCCAAATGACCCCTTTTTTGAAAGTAGACATTCCAAGGTATTTAGTAAGATGCATGGTGAGGTTTTTGATGTTGTCATCTTTTTCCCACAATTCTTTGCAAAATTAAGATTTTTTTTTTTCTCACAAAATTTTCAATGTAATAGGTTATTTCTCTCACATAGCATGTGTATACCACAAATGACACCCCAAAATACGTTCTGCTACTCCTTCTGAGTATTACGATACCAAATGTGTGAGACTTTTACACAGCCTGGCCACATACAGAGGCCCAATATTGAAATAGCACCATCAGGCGTTCTAGGAGCATAAATTACAAATTTCATTTCTCAACCACCTATTACATTTTTGAAGGCCCTGGAGCACCAGGACAATGGAAATGCCCACCAAGTGACCCCATTTTGGAAAGCTAACACCCCAACGTATAATCTATGAGGCATAATGAGTCGTTTGAATGGTTCATTTTTTTTCCTGAAGTTTTGGGAAAATGTTGAAAAAAAATGAAAACGCATTTTTTTTACGCAAAGTTGTCCATTTATAAGATATTTCCAACACATAGCATGTACATAGCAAAAATGACACCCCAAAATACGTTCTACTACTCCTCCTGAGTATAACGATACCAAATGCGTGAGACTTTTACACAGCCTGGCCACATACAGAGGCCCAATATTGAAATAGCACCATCAGGCGTTCTAGGAGCATAAATTACACATCTTATTTCTCAACCACCTATTACAGTTTTGAAGGCCCTGGAGCACCAGGACAATGGAAATGCCCACAAAGGGACCCCACGTGGCACTGACAACACGTGGCACTGACGACACGTGGCACTGACAGATGGCACTGGAGGCAGATGGCACTGGAGGCAGATGGGGCTGGCAGATGGGGCTGGCAGATGGGGCTGGCAGATGGGGCTGGCAGATGTCGCTGGCAGATGGCACTGGGGCTGGCACTGGCAGATGGCACGGGCAGATGGCACTGGCAGATGGTGCTGGCTATTTGCACTGGCTAATTGCTCTGGCAAATGGGGCTGGCAGATGGCACTGGCGCTGGCAGGTGGCACTGGCACTGGCAGGTGGCACTGGCGGCACTGGGGCTGACGGCACTGGGGCTGACGGATGGCACTGGCGCTGGCAGGTGGCACTGGCAGGTGGCACTGGCAGGTGGCAGGTGGCGCTGGCAGGTGGCACTGGCAGGTGGCACTGGCAGGTGGCACTGGGGCTGACGGCACTGGGGCTGACGGCACTGGCGCTGGCAGGTGGCACTGGTGCTAGCAGGTGGCACTGGCAGGTGGCAGGTGGCACTGGCAGGTGGCACTGGCGGCACTGGCACTGGCGGCACTGGTGGTGGCAGGTGGCACTGGCAGGTGGCACTGGCGGCACTAGCACTGGCGGCACTGGGGCTGACGGATGGCACTGGCGCTGGCAGGTGGCACTGGTGCTGGCAGGTGGCACTGGCACTGGCAGCACTGACGGCACTGGGGCTGACGGCACTGGGGCTGACGGATGGCACTGGGGCTGGCAGGTGGCACTGGCGCTGGCAGGTGGCATTGGTGCTGGCAGGTGGCACTGGCGCTGGCAGGTGGCACTGGCGGCACTGGGGCTGATGGCGCTGGCGGCACTGGGGCTGACGGCACTGGCGGCACTGGGGCTGATGGCACTGGCGGCACTGGGGCTGACGGCACTGGGGCTGACGGCACTGGGGCTGACGGATGGCACTGGGGCTAACGGATGGCACTGGCGCTGGCAGGTGGCACTGGCGCTGGCGGCACTGGGGCTGACGGCACTGGGGCTGACGGCAGGCACTGGCGCTGGCAGGTGGCACTGGCGGCACTGGCACTGGGCTGACAGATGGCACTGGGGCTGACAGATGGCACTGGGCTGACAGATGGCACTGGCACTGGGGCTGACAGATGGCACTGGGGCTGACAGATGGCACTGGGGCTGACAGTTGGCACTGGGGCTGACAGTGTAACAATTTATCACTTACAGATCGCTCTCCCTCCTCACACGCTGTCTCTGTGTGAGGAGGGAGAGACACGGCAATGGGAGATGATCTCATATGTTTACATATGAGATCATCTCCCATTGGCAGCTGCGATCACGCTGTGAACGGCCGCTTTGATTGGCCGTTCACGGCGATCTGTATTTGCCTGTCTCCGGGAGACACGGCGAATACAAAACTTCCGCGATGCGCGCCCCCGGCGGCGCGCATTGCGGAAGTAAACACGAGGCCGTCCAGGGACGGCCAGGCGAAGGAACCCGCCTGCTCTAAGGCCGTCATTCGGCCATAGGGCGGGCGGGAAGTGGTTAAAGTTCACGCTAGGTAAAAAAAAAAAAATCATCTTTGCAGTGCCCCCCTCCCTGAAGCTGCCGCTCACCCTTTCTCCCCTACGCTCTGGCTTGTGGCTTGTACCTCAGCATCCTCATGTCCAATACAGGGATATGGGACCTGCATTGTACTTGATAAACTTTAGAGCAGTGGTCATCAATCCTGTCCTCAGGGCCCACTAAGAGGCCAGGTTTGCAAGATAGCTGAAATACATCCCAGGTGATATCATTTGCTGCACAGTGATTGCAGTATTCCAAGGTAATACATAAAATCTGGGCCCTGAGGAAAGCGTTGATGACCACTGCTTTAGAAGAGCTGCGATTGCTGGAGGACAGGGGAGAAGGGGCTGTGGTTTAGCAGCATGTAGGAGGGAGCCTATAGGATTTAGGGATCAGGTAAGCAAAATAGTTTGTTTCCAGCACCCTAGACCTAAATAAGCATTTAACCCTTGCAGTGCATGGGGCAGCCCCACTGTACAGGAGGATTTTTGTTTTCTCCAGAGTTCAGCTTTAAGTCTAGGGAGTAGAGGAATAAGCTGCAATATTTACCTTACTCCTTGTAGCGGCATGAAAACTCAATGCAAATGGTCTCCCAAAGGCTTTTCCATTCAGCGTTACGGCTGGTGTGCTGACGTCATCCAGAACAGTGCAGAACCAATAGTCCTGCATTGTACATGAGGGGGTGTGGTTCGGCTTTTAACTTGGAGCATTGGAAAAAAAGATGAGACTGTGAAAGCCTACCAAAAGTAAAAAATAAAGTATTACAGTTTATTCCTCTACACCTAGATTTAAAGTCGTTCTAAAGGCTCAAGTTTTTTTTTTTACCTTCATGTATTCTATGAAACCTTCTCTGTGCAGCAGCCCCCCTAAAACTTACCTAAACCTGATCTTTCTCTAGCGAGGTGCATAAGAGCCTCGGCTCTCTGGGGACTATGCTTTCTTCAATGGCTGAGACAGCAGCGGGAGCCATTGGCACAGTCAATCACAGCCAGTGAGCCAATGAGGAGAGTAGGGCCGAGGCGCAGCTCTGTGTGTGAATAAACACGCAAAGTAGCGACTCAGGAGTAAACCTGCCTGGGTGCCCCCAGAGCAAGGTGCTTGCTCTGGGGGCACTTGACAGGAGGGAGGGGCCAGGTGTGCCGATGGGAGACCCAAAAAGAGGAGGATCAGTGCTGCTCTGTGCAAAACTGCAGCACAGAGCAGGTAAGTACAACATGTTTGTTTTTTTAATGTAAAAAAAAATATATATATATATCAAAAGCTTTAATATAACTCTATAACAAGCATTTAACCCCTGCAGTGTTTGTTTATATAGGGCTTTGAAAAAGTATTCATACCCCTTAACATTTTTCAAATTTTGTCATGTTACAATCAAAAATGTAAATGTATTTTATTGGGATTTTATGTGATAGACCAACACAAAGTGGCACATAATTGTGAAGTGAAAGGAAAATGTTAAATGGCTTTCAAGTGTGGCGTGCATTTGTATTCAGCCCCCTTTACTCTGATACCCCTAACTAAAATATAGTGGAACCAATTGTCACAATATAGTGGAACCAAAAATTCCACCTGTGTGTAATTAAATCTCAGTATAAATACAGCTGTTCTATGAAACCCTCTGAGGTTTGTTAGAAAACCTTTGTGAACAAAAAGCATCACGAAGGCCAAAAAAAACACACCAGACGGGTCAGGGATAAAGTTGTGGAGAAGTTTAAAGCAGTGTTAGGTTATAAATCAATAATTTGAACATCTCACGGAGCATTGTTCAATTTATCATCTGAAAATGGAAAGTGTATGGCACGACTGCAAACCTACCAAGACATGGCCTTCCACTTAAACTGAGGGGGAAGGAGAGCATTAATCAGAGAAGCAGCCAAGAGGCCCATGGTAACGCCGGAGGAGCTGCAGAGATCCACAGCTCAGGTGAGAGTATCCATCCACAGGACAACTATTAGTCATGCACTCCACAAATCTGGCCTTTTTGGAAGAGTGGTAAGAAGAAAGCCCATTTGCAAGAGGCCATGTGGGGGACACAGCAAACATGTAGAAGAAGGTGCTCTGGTCAGATGAAACCAATATTTTACTTTTTAGCCTAAAACCAAAACACTATGTGTGGTGGAAAACTAATGCCGCATACACAAGATCGGTTTTTCCAATGGAATTCCGCTCAAGCTTATGTTGCCTACACACGGTCACACCAAATTCCAACAGTCAAGAACGCGGTGACGTACAACACTACGAGAAGCCGAGAAAATGAAGTTCAATGCTTCCGAACATGGGTCGAATTGTTTCCGAGCATGCGTCGGAATTTTGCACGTCGGAATTGCCACAGACGATCAGAATTTCCATCTGAAAAATTTAGAACATGCTCTCAATCTTTTGCTGGGCCGAAATTCCACCAGAAAAAGTCAGATGGAGCCTACACACGGTCGCATTTTCCGATGAAAAGCTCTCATCGGTCTTTTTCTGGCCAAATTTCCGATCATGTGTACGCGGCATTACACTGCACATCACCCTGACCACACCATCAGTAGGGACAGGGAAGCTGGTCAGAGTTGATGGGAAGATGGATGGAGCCAAATACAGGGCAAGGGCAGCTATTGGCTACTGGCTACTGGCTATGAACTTCCTTATTCTAGTCCAGTCGTACGTCATCACGTTCAAATCCGTCGGACTTTGGTGTGATTGTGTGTGGCCAAGTCCGTTCATTCGGAAAGTCCATCAGAACTCTGTCAGAACTCTGTCAGAACTACGTCGAAAGTCTGTCGGACCTCGTCCCTCGAAAAGTCCGGTCGTGTGTACGTGGCATTAGTCTGCAAACGACTTGAGATTGGGGTGGAGATTTACCTTCCAGCAGGACAACAACCCTAAACATACAGCCTGAGCTACAATGGAATGGTTTAAAGTGGAGTTCCACCTATATAAAAGTCAGCAGCTACAAAAAGTGTAGCTGCTGGCTTTTAATAATCAGACACTCACCTGTCCCACAGTCCAGCGATGTGGACGAACCAAGCCCCGCTCCTCTCCCCCTCCTCTCCCCCTCCTCTCCCCCTCCTCTCCTTGCTGCCGGTGTTCTGCCGTATAATGTCCGGCCATCAAATAGTGCATGCGCAGTACGGAGCAGACGAGGCTTCGGAAAATCTCTGAAGCTGAACGGCGCCTGTGCCGTGAGTGGAGGTGGTAGCCCCACCATCCAAGCGGACATAGGGTCGGACATAGGGCTCGCCCTCGCTGCGCTCGGCTCTTTTTTATTCCTGCTCTATGTCCACTTGGATAGTGGGGATAGAACCTGGACTCACGGCGCAGGCGCCGTTCATCCTCGGCAATTTTCAGAATCTGTGTTGCTGTGTACTGCGCATGCGCAGTACGCAGCGGACACTATCGGATGGAGGATGTTATATGACAAGACACCGGCATTGTGACTGTGGGCACCCGGCTGTGACTTTACAGCTGGGCACGCACTGCGCATGCGTGAGCTGAGCTGTGCGCTGTGATTGGCCGGGCAATCTTCTGGGACCTAGATTTCATGGAGGGAGGGGGGAGAGGTGAACTTCCTTCCGGCTCCACGGAGCCCCGGGAGAAAGGGGGAGCTGGATGCATCTAAAGAGATGGGTATCTGCTCCCCCCCCCAAAAAAAAAATTACATGTCACATCTTCCTGCATGCCAATGGAAGAAATATCACTTATAAATAATTATTATTGGACTTCTTTTTAGAGCACTTATAACGTACACAATTTTCTGATTTTAATTTTAGATTAATTTGTTTCATTATTTATGCAGCGCTGTCTCATTTATATACTTTATATGCTTAAAGACGTAAACGTGTATCCGAGAAAATAACTGCACTCAAATATAAAATGTTTGATTTTTGTTTTTCTGCTCTGTACTCAGCGCTGTATTACTGATCTTTACTTAGCTGGATGTATGCCTGGTTCCATAGACAACGATGCTTCTCATTTCAAATCAGTAAAAAACGCAACGTTTTTTACTCCAGGATGCAAGAGGCCTTAAGTGTAACTCCACTTTCATGGTAAAACAAATAGTAAATTAAAAAAAAATATATATATATTATATAGCAGTTCACACTGCGAACTGATCTGGGGGTGTCATTAACAATGTATTGACACACACAGCAGTTCGCAGAGGGCAGTGTGAACTGCCTGTGGGAGAGATGCTATGTGGGAACTGGCGCTGTAATCGCGCTGTTCCCTCATCGCACAAGTGTGAACCTAGGCTAAAGCCTCGTACACATGATTTTTTTTTTGCATGTTATTCTCCATATTAAAAACAAAGAGGTTGCAAAAGTTACGAAAATTCTCATACAATAGAATAAAAATTGTGTTGTATTGTATTTTTATTGTAATTTTAGATGAACAACTGTACTGATGAAACAAAAATCATATGATCAGGTATTTTTATGTTTGTCCCTTCGGATAATTTCAGATAAACTGTTGTGATCGGCTCTCAGAATATCATACGATCGATTCGATAGCGATATTTTTTCTTCGATTTTCTGATCGTGTGTACTGGGCTTTAGGAACAGCGAACAGGCAGGCTTTTATTGCAGAAGAGATATGCAAGAGACAAGCTCAGTTTATTGGCGGCCTCTTGTGCATGCGCAGGAGTGACATCATCCCACACCAGCCAGTGAAGACAGTCGAGGACTGGATCCCAGCAGAAGATGCTGGTGCTGGCAAGGAGCGGGGACCATTGAAGGAAAGGTAAGATTAGCTCATCTTTAACCACTTGCCGCCCGCCCTATTACAAAAAGACGGCGGCAAAGTGGTTTGATAATCCTGACCGGACGTCATATGACGTCCTCAGGATTATGAGCCGCTGCGCGCCCCCGGGGGCGCGCATCGCGGCGATCGTTGTTGCGGGGTGTCAGTCTGACACCCGGCAACTACGATCTCGGTAAAGAGTCTCCGACGGAGACTCTTTACCACGTGATCAGCCGTGTCCAATCACGGCTGATCACAGTGTAAATGGGAAGAGCCGGTGATCGGCTTTTCCTCACTCGCGTCTGTCAGACGCGAGTAGAGGAGAGCCGATCGGTTGCTCCTCTGACAGGGGGGGGTCTGTGCTGATCGATTATCAGCACAGCCCCCCCGAGGATGCCCACACTGGACCACCAGGGACACCACCAGACCACCAGGGAAAAGGTAATCCTCCCTAGACCACCAGGGATGCCAATGGTCAGCACAATGGATGCCAATCAGTGCCCATAATGGATGCCAATCAGTGCCCACAATGGGCATCACTGATTGGCATGCATTATTGTTTGGCACTGATTGGCATCCATTAGTACAGTATAACACCAATGCCGCCTATGAGTGCCCACCTGTGCCGCCTATGAGTGCCCACCTGTTATGAGTGCCCACCTGTGCCGCCTATGAGTGCCCACCTGTGCCGCCTATGAGTGCCCACCTGTGCCGCCTATGAGTGCCCACCTGTGCCGCCTATCAGTGCCCACCCATGCCCATCTGTGCCGCCTATCCATGCCCATCTGTGCCGCCTATCCATGCCCATCTCTGCCGCCCATCCATGCCAATCCGTGCCAGCTATCAGTGCCAATTTGTGCCACCTATCAGTGTCCATCCGTGTCGCCCATCCGTGTCGCACATCCGTGCCACCTATCAGTGCCGCCTATCAGTGTCCATCAATGCCACCTCATCAGTGACACTTCATTGGTGCCCATCAGTGCCGCCTTATCAGTGCCCATCAGTGTAGCCCCATTAGTGCCCATTAGTGAAGGAGAAAACGTACTTATTTACAAAGTTTTGAAACTGAAACAAAAAAAAAACATTTTTTTTTTCAAAATTTTTGGTATTTTTTTATTTGTAGCGCAAAATATAAAAACCGTAGAGGTGATCAAATACCACCAAAAGAAAGCTCTATTAGTGGGAAAAAAATGATAAAAATTTCATTTGGGTACAGTGTAGCATGACCGCGCAATTGTCATTCAAAGTGCGACAGCGCTGAAAGCTCAAAATTGGTCTGGGCAGGAAGGTGTTTAAGTGCCCTGTATTGAAGTGGTTAAGAAGCTGTTACTGGGCCGGCTTCCACTGACAGGAATGGGTTCACTTGTTACCCGTGCTTCTATTGAATCTGCATTGCTTTATTTCTTAAAAGCAGACATGAGGTATTTAAAGTGATAGTCCACCTTTACCACAAAGCTGCCTATGCAGATATGGGGTGTCTGTAGATTAAAAAAAAAAAAAAACTGTCCAGCTCTGACTAAATTTGAATAAAGCCTTTGCTATAGTTGTAGGTCATTTATATACCTTATCAAGCCTGACTGGAATACTCCCAGGATATTACTAAGTACTCCCAGGACGTTGCTAATTAAGGCCTAGTCATCCTCCACCATCACAGGAGTGAGCACTCAAATGCTGAGTTCAGGGCTACTGCATCAGTGCAGAGAAAGCGTTTTTGAGGGGGATTGAGAGAAAGGGCTCACTTTTGTGATGGTGGAGGTGAGCAGTGATGACTAGGCCTCACTTAACAACGTCCTGGGAGTACTTAGCCACATCCTAGGAGTATTCCAGTCAGGCTTTGGGAGGTATGTAAATGGCCTACATCTATACTATAGCAAAGGTATTCTTCATTTTTAGCCAGAGCTGCACAGTTTGTTTTAATATAAAAATATCCCTTACCTTCATAGGCAGTTTTTTTGTAAAGATGAGCTATCCTTTTAAGGAATGTAAAACTATAATTGCCTGGCTGATATACTTAGACCTCTTTCACACTGCGAGCACTGGGCGTTAGCGCCAAAGCACTGCTTGTTTTATCAGCGCTTTAAAAACGCCCGTGTTGCGGCGCTTCCAAAATGCTGATTCATTTCAATGAGCAAGGCGTTTTGGGAGCGATGTATACAGCGCTCCCAAAACCGTCCCAAAGATGCTGCTTGCAGGACTTTTCGGAATGTCCCACAAGTGCACCGACCCAGTGTGAAAAGACGCACTAAAATGAATGGGTGGCGGTTTGCAAGTGCTATTTAGAGGCTATTTCTAGCGCTAAAACACGTGAAAACCACCTCAGTGTGAAAGGGGTCTTAAAGCGGAGCTCCACTCAAAAAGGGAAGCTCTGCTTATTTGCCTCCCCTGCCACATTTGGCACCTTTCGGTGGGAGGGGGATATAGGCACCTGGTTTTGAACAGTTACCTGCTCCCATTTCTGGGTGAGTTTGTCGTGGTGAAGTGAGCCGGAAGTTTCTCCTTCCCCCACCGCTGGGCCATTCATAAAGCACTGCGCGCTTCACGCATGTGCAGTAGGGGGCCGGCTGTGAAGCCGCAATTTATACTGCCAATTTCCGTAGCTGAGATGGCGGCAGCACCTGAGAGCCGATTGCAAATTGGACTCGGGTGAAGACACTGCTGGATTCATGGACAGACGAGTGTCCTAATATTAAAAGTCAGCAGCTAGAGTATTTGTGAATGGCCAGGCAGTGTGGAAAGGAGGAGGGGGGCCGAACTTCCGAGTGATCTCACTGTGGCGATATCTCTCGGGCGTGGTGCCTGCGGCGGTCGGTATTCGTTCGGGAGCGATCCGGGATGAGGGGGCGGCCATTCATTCATGGCCACCCCTTCGCGATAGCTCCCGACGAATGGAAATGCTCCGTGACATCACTTCCTCTCCTGTAATGTAAACACAGGCAGAGGAAGTGATGTAATCTCTCCTCCGTGTCGGTATTTTTCGTTCCGGCACTGAGGAGAGAGGATCGGTGAGTTGCACCAACACGACACTACACATTAGAACATGCCAGGCACACTCACACCCCCCCTTCACCCCCCCGATCACCCCCCCAATTACCCCTGCCCCCCCAGTCACAGTGACACCAATTGCATTTTTTTTTTGCATTGGTGTCATTTGTGACTGTAATAACTGTTAGGGCAGTTAGGGTTAGCCCCCTTTAGTTCTAATGTACCCCCTAACCCCCCCAATAAAGGTTTAACCCCGTGATCACCCCCCGTCGCCAGTGTCACTAAGGCTGGGTTCACATTGCAGCGGTTTATGAGAACGGATGTGATTCGCACCACACTGCAGTGTGCGATTCGAGTTCAGCCATACAGATAGTATGGCTGAATTCGCGCCGCACCCGCCGCAAATTCGCACGGGACCCTTTTTTTGGTCCGCAGCAGAATCGGATCGCATGGGTGTTCACACCATGCAATCCGAGTTTGCAGATCGCACTGCGATATGCGAACTGATCTGGGGGTGTCATTAACATTTCACTGACACTCCCAGAAGTTCGCATAGGGCAGTGTGAACTGCCGCCGGGAGGCATGCGATGCGGGAACCCGCCGCGGATTCGTGGCGTTCCCGCATCGCTCCAGTGTGAACCCAGCCTAATAAGCGATCATTTTTCTGATCGCTGTATTAGTGTCACAGGTGACGCTAGTTAGGCAGGTAGGTATTTAGGTTCGCCGCAGCTTTTTATAGCGCCAGGGACCCCCATATACTACCGCATAAAGCCCCCTGATTGCCCCCTAGTTAACCCTTTCACCAGTGATCACCATATAACTGTTACAGGTGACGCTGGTTGGTTAGTTATTTTTTTATAGTTTCAGGGCACCCGCCATTTATTACCTAGTCTCACTAGTGTACCCCTAAATTTAGGGGTGTCTACTTTCCAAAATGGGGTCATTTGGGGGGGGGTTTGTGCCATCTTGGCATTTTATGGCCTTAAAAACTGTAACGCCCTTAGAAAGCCTGAAGGCGGTGCTTGGTTTTCGGGGGCCCCGTACGTGGCTAGGCTCCCAAAAAGTCCCACATATGTGGTATCCCCGTACTCAGGAGAAGCAGCAGAATTTATTTTGGGGTGTCATTTCACATATGCCCATGGCATGCGTGAGCAATATATCATTTAGTGACAACTTTGTGAAAAAAAAAAAAAAGTTTGTAATTTTCCCGCAACTTGTGGCAAAATATAAAATATTCCATGGACTCAACATGCCTCTCAGCAAATAGCTTGGGGTGTCTACTTTCTAAAATGGGGTCATTTGTGGGGGTTTTGTGCCATCTTGGCATTTTATGGCCTTCAAAACTGTAATAGGTAGTGAGAAGTGAAATCAAAAATTTACGCCCTTAGAAAGCCTGAAGGCGGTGCTTGGTTTTCGGGGCCCCGTACGCGGCTAGGCTCCCAAAAAGTCCCACATATGTGGTATCCCCGTACTCAGGAGAAGCAGCAGAATTTATTTTGGGGTGTCATTTCACATATGCCCATAGCATGTGTGAACAATATATCATTTAGTGACAACTTTGTGTAAAAAAAAAAAAATATTTTTTTTTGTCATTATTCAATCGCTTGAGGCAAAAAAATAAAATATTCAATGGGCTCAACATGCCACTTATCAATTTCCTTAGGGGGTCTACTTTCCAAAATGGGGTCATTTGGGGGGGTTTTGTACTGCCCTGCCATTTTAGCACCTCAAGAAATGAGATAGGCAGTCATAAACTAAAAGCTGCGTAAATTCCAGAAAACGTACCTTAGTTTGTAGATGTGACATCTTTTACGCAAACCAATAAATATACAGTTATTGACTTTTTTTTTTACCAAAGACATGTGGCTGAATACATTTTGGCCTAAATGTATGACTAAAATTGAGTTTATTGGATTTTTCTAATAACAAAAAGTAGAAAATATCTTTTTTTTTCAAAATTTGCGGTCTTTTTACGTTTATATCGCAAAAAATAAAAATCGCAGAGTCAGTCAAATACCTTTAAAAGAAAGCTCTATTTGTGGGAAAAAAAGGACGCAAATTTTGTTTGGGTACAACATTGCATGACCGCGCAATTACCAGTTAAAACAGCGCAGTGCCAAATTGTAAAAAGACCTCTGGTCATTGACCAGCAAAATGGTCCGGTCTGAAAGTGGTTAAAGTATAACTAAAGGCAACGCATTTTTTTTGTTTTGGATAATGGAGATGGATTAAACCCCCTGTCAGTTTTTATTGTTATCTGTGCCCCTATTAGAGACATTCATCCCCTCTATTTGGCCTGTTTACCGTTATCATTGAAAGTGAAAGAAAATCATACATTTTGGATTGTCCCCAGAAAAGTAACAGAGGGGAAATCTTCAAATGGGGACACTGAATCTGGTGACCCCAAGTAGGGATTTTCTCTCACATCCTGTTTTGGCTGTGGGGCAGGAAAGCAAAGGCAAATCTCTCCCAATGACAAAGTTGTGTTTTTTTATTGGTGGAAGAAGGGTATTTTTATATGTGTGTGATTTTTAAAACTATTTTCATTCAATATTTGACATTTAGAAAGATATTTTGTATTTACTTAATATAACTTAGTTGTTTTTGATACCCCTTCCTTCCTGTGAAAGCAGCTTTTCTGTGATTGGTATTCTAGTCACATTTTTTATTAATTAGTATGCTGCAGGGACTGCACTGGCTTGTGAGTTGTCATATTTATACGGTTTAAACCATTTTACCTCTTTATTAGCACTAAAACTGACAGGGGTACTAATCCTTCTCCACTGTATCCATCCCACTATATCACGCCATGAGATAAAATACCACATGATTTCATGAATAAAATACCTCACATTTTGATGAAATAACTCATGCTTTATTTTAGTAGTATTTTTTGTGAATTGCAAAAAAGGTTTGAAAAAATATTTTTTTTTTTTTAACTCAGATTTTAAGAGTAAAAAAGTATTTGTGAATTCACAGACAACACATCTGACATGTTTTATTGATGTCTGTGCCTTACTGCTCCAGTGTCCTGACATTTCTTATACAGGTGTCACAAGAACAGGAAGTGAAGGTAAATTTCCCTAGCCACTTCCGGACCGCCGCACGCCGATGTACGCCCCTAATTTGAGGACGGATATCATTGTTATGACAGCAGCTAGCTGCCATAACCCCGTGTTCGGCCGGCGGCTCGGTACAAAATAAAAGTGGTCTCTGTGGCAGATTCACCACACGATCACTTTTATCGGTGGTGGGAGAGGCCCCCCCTCCCGCAGCGATCCAGTGGCCTCCGCCGCTTACCAGAGCCGTCGGCAGCGGTGGAGGCGATCAGATCCTTCCTGTGGCTGTGCATGGAGACGAGTGAGGGGAAGATGGGCCCCCACCTGTCTCCATGACACTGCAGGGCGGAAGAGACGTCAAAATATCACTTTCGCCCATAGCTCTTAAAGGGCCATTTTATTTTTTTCATTTTTTAAATGACCATTTTTTTTTATTGTATTGCATTTTTGTGTAAATATGAGATCTGAGGTCTTTTTGACCCCAGATCTCATATTTAAGGGGTCCTGTCATGCCTTTTTTTCTATTACAAGGGATGTTTACATTCCTTGTAATAGGAATAAAAGTGACAATTTTTTTTTAAAACCGTGTCAAAATAAAAATAAAAGGTAAAATAAATAAGAACAAAAATGTAAATGTGCCCCATCCCGCCGAGCTCGCATGCAGATGCGAACACATACGTGAGTAGCGCCGGCATATGAAAACAGTGTTCAAACCACACATGTGAGATATCGCCGCGATCGTTAGAGCGAGAACAATAATTCTAGCCCTCCTCTGTAACACTAAACATGCAACCTGTAGAATTTTTTAAATGTCGCCTATGGAGATTTTTAAGGGCGCAATTCTGAAGCGTGACATGTTGGGTATCAATTTACTCGGCATAACATTACATTTCACAATATAAAAAAAATAAAAATGGGCTAACTTTACTGTTGTCTTATTTTTTTAATGAAAAAACTAGTTTTTTTTTTTTTAAAAGCGTGCTTGTAAGACTGCTGTGCAAATGTGATGTGACAGAAAGTATTGCAACGAACGCCATTTTATTCTCTAGGGCAGTGATGGTGAACCTTGGCACCCAAGATGTTTTGGAACTACATTTCCCATGATGCTCCACTACACTGTAGAGTGCATGAGCAGCATGGGAAATGTAGTTCCAAAACATCTGGGGTGCCAAGGTTCGCCATCACTGCTCTAGGGTGCTAAAAAAACAAAATGTATAATGTTTGGGGGTTCTAAGTGATTTTCTAGCAAAAAAAAAAAACAGTTTTTAAGTTGTAAACAACAAATCTAAAAAAGAGGCCCGGTCTTAAATTGGTGAGTGAAGTCACAAACAGAAATACAGACCCAACAGAAACCGGAACTCTTTCCAAAACAAACACAAACTAGCGTCGGTTTTTTTAACCGCTTCCCGTCCGCCCTATAGCCGAATGATGGCTTTAGAGAGGGCGCTCTCGTCCGGGAGGCTGTCCCTGGACGTCCCCGTGTTTACTTCCGCAATGCGCGCTGCCGCGGGCGCGCATCGGGGACATTTTGTGTTCGCCGTGTTCCCCGGAGACAGGCAAACACAGATCGCTGTAAACGGCCAATCACAGCGGCTGTTTACAGCGCAATCGGCGTGTCCAATGTGAGATGATCTCAGCGCCGCTCTCCCTCCTCACACAGACAGCGTGTGAGAAGGGAGAGATGAATGGCTGCAGCGGCCGTAAGTGGAAAAAAAAAAAAAAAAAAGGAAAAAAAGTGCCTTCCGCCAGTGCCATCCTCCCCAGTGCTATCTGTCCCCCGGTGCCACCTGTTAGTTCTATCTGTCCCCAGTGCCACCTGTTAGTGCTATCTGTCCCCAGTGCCACCTGTTAGTGCTATCTGTCCCCAGTGCCACCTGTTGTCAGTGCCATTTGTCATTAGTGCCATCTGTCATCAGTGCCACGTATCAGTGCCATTTGTCATCAGTGCCACCTGTCAGTGTCACGTGCCATCTGTTGTCAGTGTCACGTGTCATCAATGCCACTTATCAGTGCCATCTGTCATTAGTGCCATCTGTCATCGGAGCCACGTATTAGTGCCATCTGTCATCATTGCCACGTATCAGTGCCATCTGTCATCAGTGTCACGTGTCATTGTCCTGGTGCTCCAGGGCCTTCAAAAGTGTAATAGGTAGTCAACAAGTTAGATGTGTAATTTATGCTCCTAGAACACCTGATGGCGCTCCCTGCATGTTGGGCCTCTCTATGTGGCCAGGCTGTGAAAAAAGTCCCACACATGTGGTATTGTAATACTCAGGAGTAGCAGAATTTTTTTGGGGGTGTCATTTGTGGTATACACATGCCATGTGAGAGAAATAACCTTTTACAATGACAATTTTGTGGAAAAAAAATAAATAAAAAAATCTTAATTTTGCAAAGAATTGTGGGAAAAAATTACAACATCAAAAAGCTCACCATGCCTCTTACTAAATACCTTGGAATGTCTACTTTCCAAAAAGGGGTCATTTGGGGGGTATTTGTACTTTCCTGACCTGTTCGGGTCACAAGAAGCGAGCTAGGCCACCAGTACTTCAGATGTGATCAATTTTGTGCGATTCGCACCACAGCTTGTAGACTCTCTAACTTTCACAAAGACCAAATAATATCCACTAATTTGGATTATTTTTTACCAAAGACATGTAGCAGTATAAATTGTGGCCAAAATTTATGAAGAAAAATTTATAATTTGCATAATTCTGTCACAGAAACGTGTTTTTTTTTCAAAATTTTCGGTCTTTTTTCATTTATAGCGCAAAAAATAAAAACCCCAGAGGTGATCAAATACCACCAAAAGAAAGCTCTATTTGTGGGAGAAAAAGGACAAAAAATTCATTTGGGTACAGTGTTGCTTGACTGAGTAATTGTCATTCAAAGTGTGAGAGCACCGAAAGCTGAAAATTGGTCTGGGCAGGAAGTGGTTAAACAATGACGATAAGAATAACTTTATTGATTTTGTTATTGTCACATGTTGTCAGTAGAATGTTTTGTATCGCGCTTCTGCAGTGAGCGGACAATCTCAGCATTTCATCTCTTTACAGCATCCGAGCATCGCCTAGCAACGGCCTGTACCACTGCGAGGTATCCGCGCCACGCCCACCGACTCCGCCCGGGGCTTCTAAAACCGCGCCCACTTTCATCATTGCCCCGCCCACTGTGCTGCTGACGCGCGACGTACGTCCGAGACGCGTGTTGTTATTTCACGACTGCAAGATGGCGTCTATCATGGAGGGTCCGCTGAGTAAATGGACGAACGTGATGAAAGGTTGGCAGTATCGCTGGTTCGTTTTGGACTACAACGCCGGTCTCCTCTCCTATTACACGGTGAGTAGAAGGCGCGGGCGGCAAGGCGGTGGGCACTCTCTTCTCGTTACGAGGTGGGCAAGTAATAGTCGCGGAGTTGTCCGGTTCCAGCCAATCAGAGAAGAGATGTGCTGAGGAAGTAGCCAATTAGGGCACGCCTCCTTTGTGCCTAGGCCAATGAGCGTGAGGGCGGGTGTTAGCCAACGTGTTCTGTGTCCTGCTGGCCGCACCCATAAATTGGAGACACGCCCAGCTGTGGCAGTGCTGAGCCTGGGGTATAGAGAGCGGTCAGGTGACTGGACTGCCGGGTGGGCGGAGCCGAGTGTGTGTCCGAGGACAGGGGGCACTGGTGGGCGTGTCTTAGTATGGACAGACCTTTGGCTAAATGTACATGGTGTACTTTCCATTAAAAGTTCTGTAAACCAGTGAAGTGTGTACACTGACCTCATTGTAACCTCCACTCTCTCCAGGTACAAATCATCCATTGTCCTTTGCAGGGTAACCACTGGAGGGAATATATTAAAACTGGAGCAGCCAATTCGATTCTATCTTGCAGCTTCTTCAGTTGAGCTTTAAAAATGAAAGATAGAAGCTGATTGGTTGATGTGTGCAGCTGCTCCAGCCTTAGTAAATTCCCCTCTTTGGGCTTTTGCCCCCCTCTTTCTCTCTCTCTCTCTTTTTTTTTTTTTTTTTTTTTTAATAGCCTTAGGCTAAGTTCAGATGTGTGATTGGAGGGTGCTTTACATCACAGCCGCGGTGAAACGTATCCAACACTCAAGTGAATGGGAAAGCGCTGTAAACGTCCTGCAATTGGCTGCAAAGCACTTTTTGGCAAAATTGGTGTAAGAACAGGCAGTGAGGAGTTGTCGCATTCCCTCTTCTCAGTTGCCTCTGAAAAACAATCTGAATGCAGATCACTCTTCACAGGACGCATTTCTAAATTTACAGTTTGATTAGATAAAGAGATTACTGTGACAGACCAAACAGGGAGGGGACTAGGGACGAGCCTCCTACCTACCGATTATGACCCACGGAGGAGACCGGGGTTTCGTCTGCTTCTCCTGGTCAGAGGTTGGTAAAGAGTTCAGTTCAGCCTATGATCCCACGGAGAGAGCGGATCATTCTATAATGGTGGACAACAACATAATGAGTACTGGGAGCGAGGCTTGGATTAATTCTCTGAAGTAGACTTCCCTTCTGGAGTCTATGGAAAGGTGTAATAATATTCTTCTACAGGCTCATGGTCAGAGGAAATGTGGCGGCCCTCCTGCAGACCCGGTTGGAGAAGCTCCTCCAATTGGGACAGAAATATTTATCACAAAATTCCTGAAGACATCTATGAAGATAAATAATTCCACTTTTTCATACTATGGGAACATTGAGGTGGCATCCCTGACCTAAGGCTGAGTTCACACTGATGTGAATTGGATGTAGGTTTCTCCGCATCCAATTGGCATGACAGGAGAGTGTGGCCGGCTCTCAATGGAGCCCGTTCCCACCTCTCTGTTGTGGCTGAGGAGCAAATTGCACAAATGTCCTGTGCGTGTCTGGTTTTGTTTCAGGCCCAAATTTAGTCAAAAATTTGGACCAGAAACAGAACAGGGACGCACTGGGCCCCTGCTGTGGGCCGCATGCGATTTAGGTATGAATTCAGTCTAATCAAAGCATTGTCTGGATGGGCACTGACCTAAAGTCATCTAGGCTTGTGTAGGTGACTAGTTGTTAATTAGACGCTCTTGGCTGTTCAAGATGTGCTAATGAGACTACTGTTTAGAGTTTGCATTGTTCAGGGTAATGTGATCAGGTTCTTACCTGATCTTGTGTGTTGTATATTCTGTTTGAATTTACAATAAAGTTAGTTCCAGTTTGCATCCAAAGCGGAGTTCCACCCAAAAGGAGAACTTCCGCTCATTTGTCTCCCCCGGTGCCACATTTTGGCGCTTTCTTTGACAGGTATCCTGTCCCCAGTTCCAAGAGTCTAGGCCTTGACTCATTACTTCAGCAGCTTGGCTCCCTCCTCCTCCCTCCACCGCCGGGCCAGTAGGAGATCGCAGCATTGCCTTGTCCAAGTAGGGACCCGGCGTGAAGTCGTACTGCTACACCGCTGGGTTCCCTTACCCATAATGGGGATGGCAGCACCCAACCACTGATTGAAACATCAGCTGTTGTACCGACATTGCTGGACTCCAAGACAGGTAAGTGTGCTTTTATGAAAAGTCAAGAGCTGCAGTATATGTAGCTGCTGGCTAAGGATGAGCTCAGGCATGTTCGCAAATGGCATGTGCAAAGCCCGCCAGGAAGTCAGCACTGCACAGTGCTAATCAGGCAGCAAGACATTTCCCGATCTCTGCAGCCACGCATCAGGGCAATGTCTCACTGCTTGCGTTTAGCACTCCGCAGTGCCGGCTTCCTGGTGGGCTCTGCACATGCTGTTCACGAACATGCCTGAGTTTATCCTTACTGCTGCCTTTTTAATTTTTGCAGGGGTGGGCGGACCTCCTCTTTAAGCTAGTGTTGTCTAGATCTTGGGTGCAATATTCAGCTATAATTCCTTGTTCCAGACTGGAGGATGCTGTATCTTGACAGAGGCACCCAAGCTGGGTGCTGGAAGGTCAATCACAATTACTTTCTGAATATATTCCTATTGCTTTGTGAATTACTGGTCTCCCGGAATGTTGGTGGCCCCTAGAATCAGTGCCAATGGTATGCATGCATGGCTGTGTCTGGTGGCTCCTTATGTGCATGTGTGGTTATTGTGTCTGTCTTTAACCGTGAAGGGTCCCTCTACTATCTAGCTATATCTAATTTTATATATATATATTTTTTATCCATTTTTAAAAACTCAATTTCCTTTTCAGCCAAGTGCATCCTGAATTTTTGGTTTTCTTCACCTAAATTTTTATTTTGGCATATCACTAGTCTTCAACTGTATGTAGCTGAGGCTTTGCAGGGATACTACTGTGAGTGGTGGTAGGGAGGGGGCACAGGAGATGCTGTGTGTGTGTGTGTTGTTTTTATTATTATTTATTTTTTTTTTATTGGGGGGCTTGATGGTCTGTTTTCTTTTTTTATAGGGTGTTTCCACCCTTCTTACCCAGGGCTCTTTGATTTCCTCCATGTTGTCCAGGTAGTTCTCAACCTCCTGAAAGGTTGCCTATTCCCGATCTAGTGCATATGCACAATTACTTTGAGGCCTGATTCACACCTATGCAGGTTGCAGTTTGCATATTCCAGGTGCATTTTGTGTTTTTTCAATACACATTTTTGATCTATTGAAGTTCCATGGAACCAAAAAACAAAGTCCCTGGGCCCTGTCCATAAAATGCACAGATGTGAACGTGACCCATAGGAAACCATGTTAAATGGACTGTAGTGTGATTGTGCAAAACTGAAAATGCACTAAAAATTGCACAGATGTGTACCAGGCCAAACTGGCAACTTACTCTAGCATGAGTAAGTAAGCATGTACTTGGTGTGAGGTTCTCTTTACCCTACCCCAGTTCATGCCCTTCATTTATGTTTATCTTTTCATTTTTTATTTTTGACTATTCATCTACAACCATTTTATTATAGATTCATCACGTGCTTTGCTCCTGACGAGTGGCTTAAAGGCCACGAAATGCGTAGAGCTATCAAATGCCATGCTCTATCAAATATTATTATTATTATACAGGATTTATATAGCGCCAACAGTTTACGCAGCGCTTTACAACATTGGGGTAGACATTACAATACAATACAATACAATACAATTCAAGACAAGGGGAATCAGAGGGCCCTGCTCGTTAGAGCTTACAATCTAGGATTGAGGGTCAAGTTATACAAAAGGGTAATAGCTGTGGGGGATGAGCTAATGGAGACAATAGTGAAGTTGTTAGATGGAGGCAGGATAGGCTTCTCTGAAGAGGAAAGTTTTCAGGGATCGCTTAAAAGTGGATACATTTGGAGACAGTCTGACAGATTGGGGTAGTGAGTTCCAGAGGATGGGCGAGGCTCGGGAAGTCCTGGAGGCGGATATGGGAGGAGGTGATGAGGGGACTAGAGCAGGAGGTCTTGGGAGGAACGAAGTGGGCGATTAGGTTGGTATTTTGAGACTAGGCTAGTGATGTAGCTGGGGGCAGAGTTGTGGATGGCTTTGTAAGTAAGTGTTAGTATTTTGAATTTAATTTGTTGGGCAAGTGGCAACCAATGGAGGGATTGGCAGAGAGGGGTAGCAGACACTGTGCGGTTCTTAAAGTGTATGAGTCTGGCAGCAGCATTCATGATGGACTGAAGGGGGGATAGTCTATTTAAAGGTGAACCAATGAGGAGAGAGTTGCAGTAGTCAAGGCGAGAGATAACCAGGGAGTGAATCAGGAGCTTTGTGGTTTCATTGGTTAGAAAGGGACGTCGTTTAGAGATGTTGAGGCGGCAAGCTTTGGAAAGTGATTGGATGTGGGGCTGAAAGGAGAGTTCAGAGTCCAGGATAACACCTAGCACCCTGACATGTGGGGATGGATGGATGGTTGTGCCATTACTCTTGACAGAGAAGTCGGGGGAAGAGGCACGTGGGGGAGGAAATATTATAAGTTCGGTTTTGGACAAGTTGAGTTTAACCACTTAAGGACCGCCACATGCCATTGTACGTCATCACAATGGCATGTACAGGCACAAGCACGTACATGTACGTGCTTGCCTTCCAGCGGGTGGGGGGTCCGATCGGACCCCCTCCCGCTGGATGCGGCGGTCCGTTTCGCTGCAGGAGCGATCCGGGATGAGGGGATGGCCGTTGGTTTCTGGCCATCCCCTCTCGATCGCTCCTGGCGAATGAGAAGCTTCCTCCCTCTGTGTATAGTAAACACAGGCAGGGAGGAAGTGATGTCATTCTCCTCGGGGCGGTCTTATTGACCGGACTACGAGGAGAAGTGAAAGTAACTGCAGCGTTCGCAGAGTCAGGCCTGATAACTGCGATCGCTAACAGTTTTTTTTTTTGGTAGCGTTTTTATATTTAAATCCGGAAGGCAGTGCTTGGTTTTCGGGGTCCCGTACATGGCTAGGCTCCCAAAAAGTCCCCCACATGTGGTATTCCCGTACTCGGGAGAAGCAGCAGAATTTATTTTGGGGTGTAATTTGACTTCTGCCCATAGCATTTGTGAGCAATATATCATTTAGTGACAACTTTGTGCAAAAAAAAAAATTTTTTTTAATATTCCCGCAACTTGTGGCAAAATATAAAATATTTCCTGGACTCAACATGCCTCTCGGTAAATAGCTTGGGGTGTCTACTTTCCAAAATGGGGTTTTGTGCTATTTTGGCATTTTATGGCCTTCAAAACTGTGATAGGTAGTGAGGAGTGAAATCAAAAATTTGCACCCTTAGAAATCCTGAAGGCAGTGATTGGATTTCAGGGTGCCGTACGCGGCTAGACTCCCAAAAAGTCCCACATATGTGGTATCCTCGTACTCAGGAGAAGCAGCAGAATATATTTTGGGGTGCAATTCCACATATAACTATGGCATGTGTGAGCAATATATCGTTTAGTGACAACTTTTTGTAAACTTTTTTTTTTTTTTTTGTGTCATTATTCAATCGCTTGGGACAAAAAAAAAATATTCAATGGGCTCAACATGCCCCTCAGCAATTTCCTTGGGGTGTCTACTTTCCAAAATGGGGTCATTTTGGGGGGGTTTGTACTGCCCTGCCATTTTAGCACCTCAAGAAATGAGATGGGCAGTCGTAAATTAAAAGCTGTGTAAATTCCAGAAAATGTACTCTAGTTTGTAGACGCTATAACTTTTGCGCAAACCAATAAATATACGCTTATTGGCATTTTTTTTACTAAAGACATGTGGCTGAATAAATTTTGCCCTAAATGTATGACTAAAATTGAGTTTATTCGATTTTTCTTATAACAAAAAGTAGAAAATATCTTTTCTCAAAATTTTTGGTCTTTTTCCATTTATATCGCAAAAAATAAAAATTGCAGAGGCAATCAAATCCCATCAAAAGAAAGCTCTATTTGTGGGAAGAAAAGGACGCAAATTTCGTTTGGGTACAACATTGCATGACCGCACAATTACCAGTTAAAGCAGTGCAGTGCGAAATTGTAAAAAGACCTCTGGTCCTTAGGCTGAAAATTGGTCTGGGGCTGAAGTGGTTAAGGAAGATATATCTGTTAGTAAGTTGGTGATGCGTGTGGAGACTGAGTGAGTTGAGGGGTGGAGAGATAGATTTGAGTGTCGTCAGCGTAGAAATGATATTGAAAGCGATGAGAGGCTATCAGCTGACCCAGGGAAGAGGTGTAGATTGAAAATAAGAGGTCTAAGTACAGAACCTTGGGCGACTCCGACAGAGAAGGGAAGAGGAGTGGAGGAAGTAGAATTATAAGTGACACTGAAGGTGCGTTGGGATAGATAGGATGATAGCCACTGAAGAGCACAGTCACGGAGACCAAGGGAGTAACGTTTTTTTTGAGGAGAGGGTGGTCAACCGTGTCAAAGGCAGCTGAAAGGTCCAGAAGTAGGAGTACAGAATAGTGTCCGTTGGGTTTTGCAGTTAGTAGGTCATTTGTGAGTTTTAAAAGAGCAGTTTCTGTGGAGTGTTGAGGACGAAAATCTAGATTGAAGGGGATCAAGAAGGTTGTTTTTGATGAGGTAGTCACTCGGTTGTAAACCAGGCGCTCAAGGAGTTTAGAGGAAAATGGGAGCAAGGAGATAGGGCGTAGGTTGTTAGGATTGGTAGGGTCCAAGGATGGCTTTTTAAGTATGGGGGTGACCAGTGCATGTTTTAGAGCATTGGGGAAAATGCCAGAGGTGAGGGAGAGATTGAAGATGTGGGTTAGAGAGTGTAGTATAGAGTCAGATGGCGACCGTAGTGTTTGAGAGGGAATAGGATCCAGGGGGCAGGTGGTTAGGTGGGCATTAGAAAGGAGTTTAGCAACTTCGTCTGTAGTAGCAGTTTTGAATAAGGGGGAGCGTTGAGAGTACCTGTTGTAGTGGGGTCTTAACTGGGGGAGATACCTGTAGAGTGGAGATTTCATCACGGATTGTATCAATCTTGTTTTTGAAGTGATTAGCAATCTCCTGGGCAGTGAGTGAGTCAGTGGGTGGAGGCGGCGGAGGACGGAGTAGAGAGTTGAACGTAGAGAAAAGTTTACGGGGACTGGACGAGAAGGTGTTAATAAAGCCCCGTACACACGAGAGGACTTATGTCCGACAGACTTCCGAAGGAGTTCCGTCGGAGTTCTGCTGGAATTCCGACGGAGTTCTGACAGACTTTTCGGCCGAGCGGACTTGGCCACACACGATCACACTAAACTCCGACGGATTCGAACGTGATGACGTACGACTCGGCTCGAATAAGGAAGTTCATAGCCAGTAGCCAATAGCTGCCCTAGCGTCGGTTTTAGTCCGTCGGAGTAGCATACACACGAGTGGAGTTTTCGAAGGGGACCGGGTCCGGCGGAGTTCCTTCGGGAAAATTTGAAGCATGTTCCATATTCTAAAGTCCTTCGGACTTTGGCGAGTCAAAAGTCCGTTGCAGCCCACACACGATCGGATAGTCTGACGGACTCAGTCCTTCGGACTTTGGATGTTGAAAAGTCCGCTCGTGTGTACGCGGCATTAGAGTTGTAAAGTAGGTTTGCTTGGCAGTGTGGAGGAAAGAGTAGTATTTTTGGAGGGCAGGTTTGTATTGGTTGAAGTCTTTGAGAGACTTGGTCTTGTGCCACAGACGCTCAAGAGCGTGACTACGTTTTTTGAGAATTCTAGTGTCATCTGTTTGCGAGGGTTGTACGGGTCGAGGTCTGATTCTGCGTGTAGTGATTGGAGCGAGCTTGTCCAGGGTGCAGGACAGGGTTTTATTGTAGATGGAAGTGGCTTGGTTGGGGCAGGACAGGGGAGAGATTTTGTCAGAGGTGGTCAGCAGCAGAATAGAGGAGAGAAGAGTTGGAAGTTGCGAAAGTTTCTATGGGTGATGGTTAGGCGATTGGAGGGAAAGGTGTTGGAAGACAGGGAGAGAGAGAAACTAATAAGGTGATGGTCGGAAAGAGGAGAGGATTATTTGAGAAGTTGCATGGAGTGCAAAGGTAGGAGAAATACAAGGTCAAGGGTGTTGCCATCAGAAGGAGTAGAAGCCTGTACCCATTGCTTCAGGTCAAATGAAGAGGTTAGACTAAGAAGTTTAGAAGTAGCAGGAGTGTTTGTATTAGCAGGGATGTTGAAATCACTGAGAAGGATTTTGGGAATTTCTGAAGACAGAAAGTAGGGTAGCCAGGCAGAGAACTCATCAAGGAAAGTTGATAATGGTCCAGGGGGCCGGTAGATCACAGCAATTCTTAGGGAAGTAGGAGAGAATAGACGAATATAATGAGCTTCAAATGATGAGAGTGAAAGAGAGGGAGGGGAGTGAATAACCTGGAAGGTGCATTGGGGGGAATAGGAGGAGTCCCACTCCACCTCCCTTGCGTCCATTAGGCCTAGGGCGAGTGAGTCCAGTGAAGGCCACCCTGGGAGAGGGAAGCAGGAGAAGGAGTATCAGATTCATGAAGCCAGGTTTCAGTGAGAGCAAGTAGATTAAAGGAATTAGTGACAAAGAGGTCATGAACAGCCGTGAGTTTGTTGCAGACAGAGCGAGCGCTCCAGAGGGCGCAGGAGAGGGTGAAGCTGGTTTTGGGAAGAAGAGGAATCGAGACTATATTGCATAGATTGCGACTGCCAGAGGGTGTAGGGTGATGGGTGTGTTGGGTACAGTTAAATAAGGGAGGCCCAGGGTTAGGGGAAATATCTCCAGCGGTTAGCAGAAGTAGAAAAGTAAGGGAGGTAATTTGAGAGTAGGATTTGTATGAGGGGACATGCTTCAGTACCCTGGGGTGTTTGTTAGCAAGTGGGTTTAGAGTTGGAAAGAGGTGATGAGTGCAGTAGTAAGGAGAGGGGAGAAGTGATGGCGATATATACAGATTGTGGGGTGGAGCAGGGGGGGTGAAGAAAAGGGAGTTTGAGGAGAGAGGCTGCAATTGTGAAAAGGAGGAGAAGTAAAGAGTGCATGTTTCAGAAAGGAAGGAGAGATAATTAGGTCACCTGCAGTCTGCTGTGGGGTGCTTTGTGCAAGAGCAGAAGTGCCACTTATTTAAAGAACCCCACTTCTTTGGAAGAACCCCTGTATGTGTTCCCTCGTAAAGAAGGCCTTGTTTTTATACTGTGTTGGTTGAATCTGGCAATTAATCAATCAGGTGGTAATATTGGTCACACATCTAGAAGAGCAAATCTTTTCACATCGCATTCAAATTGAAACAGGACCAAAGGCCAAAATTGTAAAGATAAGACAAGCCATAATTCAGGTAAGACTTAATAGCTAAATAAACATTGAAATCATGTGAGCATGCCTACAGATTGAGATTGATATACCCAGATATATCAATGTACCCAGATCTTCACTCTATTATGCATTATCCCTACAGGCACAAGAGCCTATTGGTCCTGTAGGCATTATCTTGAATATGTTTTTATTATGTCTTGTTTTGGTGAACCTTAGACTTTTATTGTTCTTTTCTTTGTGATATTAATGTTATTGCCTTGCCTTGCTATCACCCTGCTTACCATTGATACCAGCATTCTTTGTATACATAACTGTAATAATTAATACAATTCCTAATTGTTCACCACTATATTCCTTTGCTACCACATGCTTCATGTAAAATCCCAACTCCACTTGGCTTCTCCCCTTTTTAAATTCAATAGGGATGGAAATACCTTACCAGGCCATGGCTTCGTTAAAGTCCAAATCAATCTCCACCACTTTATTACTCTAGCATGCATGAATGGTTTTGGCTTAAAATTCAAGGCTATATATTGACATCAGTCCCTGCCCCAAAGGAGCTGCAATCTAAGGACCAGATCATACATACGCATACTAATGACCTAGGCTTCAGTCATTCTGAATGAATAATTTTTTTTTTTTTTTTTTAATTTATTTCTCTGAAGAACTGCCCAAATGCATCTCGTATACGTGTGTAAGTAACGCTGGCACTGCATACCACATTTTGTCCAGATCCTCCATACACATCTGTATTTTTACATCCAAATGTATGAGCCCTAAAATAGGGCTGGACAAATCCCAGGATCCAGGTAGCCAATGCTCCTTAGAATGACAGCTGGTGACTAACTTTTGTGGTTTTGCCAATGGAACTGGCTGGATAGACTGGGTTCTTAATTGCATATTAGAGGGATATCACTCGGCTATGGGGGAAAAACTGGAGTTAGTACTCACCGTTAACTCCTCCTTTTCCAGTGGTCTTCCAGGACAGCCCCTGAGAGATGGAGTCCCTCCCATCGTTATCGGAAACACATTGCCAACCAGTTCAAAAGGCGGACCTTCAGGTCCCTGGTCAGTTGTTTACCAAGAACCGAAGGATGGAACTGTAAGAAACAACAACATAACCACAACAAACAATATCATTATTGTATTAAGCTTGTGAAAAAAAATAAAATAAAGGGTGGGATTGTGCTGTCCTGGAAGACCACTGGAAAAGGAGTTACCGGAGAGTACTAACTCCAGTTTTCCCCAGTTGTCTTCCAGGACAGCCCCTGAGAGGATCCCCAAGTACTCACCAGATTAGGGTGGGACCACGGCCTGGAGGACTTTCCTCCCAAAAGCCTGATCCTGACTGGACATTAGATCCAGTCGATAATGTTTTGTAAGGGTGGAAAAGCTTGACCACGTGGCTGGTTTACAAATTTGCTCCGGGGTAGCACCAGCCCTTGTGGAATGGGCCCTAACACCCCCAGGAGGGTCCTTGTTCATTGCTCTATAACCCTCTGTAATAGCTAACCTGATCAACCTAGCTATGGTGGCTTTTGAGGCCTTCTGTCGTTTGCGTTGACCTGAAAAAAGGACGAAGAGGGAATCTGAGATTCTAAATGGACTTGTTACCTTAAGGTATTCTAAAATACAACGTTTAACATCCAACAAATGAAAAGTTTCCTCCTTCTTGACGCATTCTGACAGAAGGAAGGACGATGTCCTGCGACCTGTGAAATTTAGATGCTACTTTTGGCAAGAACCCAGGGTCTGTTTTTAGAATCCCTCTTCCAAGAAATGTAGGACCGGTTCTCTTATAGAAAAAGCTTGCATCTCACTAACCCGGCGGGCTGAAGTGATTGCTACCAACAGGACTGTCTTGACCGTGACCAATCTTAGCGAGGACTCTGATATAGGTTCGAAAGGAGATCCCTCGGGATAAGGTGGAGAGGTGGAAACGCGTATGCCAGGCTGAAAGACCATGGAGTTTGTAAAGCATCTACTGCCAAGGGACGATCCCCTGGGCATAGAGAGCAAAAATTTGGGACTTTTGCATTCAACCTGTTTGCAAAAAGATCCACTACTGGCCTTCCCCAGTGAGTTACTATCAGATTGAAAACTTCTGGATGTAGCGACCATTCTTGATTCGAAACTTGTCGACTCAAGAAGTCCGCAGTGCAGTTCATCTCCCCCTTCAAATGAATCCCAGAAATGGATTTTAGATTGGACTCTGCCCACTGAAAAATGTGTCCGGCCACTGATATCAAACGAGGACTTCTGGTACCTCCTTGTTTAGATACGCTACAGCCGTCATATTGTCTGAGCGGACCTGTAGATGATGACCCTGTAGCAAGGTCTGGAAGGCCAACATAGCCCTGAGGATTGCCGCTAACTCCTTCCAATTGGAGGAGAGGAGCCTCTCCTCCGGAGTCCACTGGCCCTGGGCCCAGTCTGAGTTGAGATGAGCTCCCCAACCCCAACTGCTCGCATCTGTGGTCAGAGTAGAGGTGATAGGCAAGACCCAGAGAACCCCCTTGTTTAGGTTCCCTATGTCCTTCCACCACCAGAGGGACTGCTTTTATTCTTCTGGGAATCGATACCTCTTCCTCCAACTCCTTGCCCTTCAAGTGATCTAGCAAGAAACCCTGGAGGTCTCTTTGATGGAACCTGGCCCATTGCACAGCTGGAATGGCTGCTGTCATAAGGCCTAGCACTGACATGATCTCTCTTACTGTGCACTTGGAAGAGGTTTGGAGAAAAGAGATTCTGCACCACAGGTTCAAAATCTTTTCCTCCGGCAGAACTATCGTTTGCTCCACTGAGCTGACTTTGTAGCCTAGGTATAGGATTTCCTGAGTAGGAACTGAGTAGGAACTTTTCCTGATTGATAATCCATCCCAGCTGTCCTAGACTGAGCTGTGTTAACTGTAAGTCCTGAGAGAGCTTTTCTCCGAGTGGGCCGTCAGTAATAAGTCGTCTAGATATGGAATGATCGAGACCGACTGAAGCCTTAACGGAACTAGTGTTTCCCCGAGAACTTTGGTAAAGATTCTTGGGGAGGCTGACAGTCCGAAAGGAAGAGCTCTGCACTGAAAATGATAAATCTTTGCATCTATCTGAATAGCCATGCGAAGAAATTTCTGGCATTCCTTCCTTATAGGTATATGCAGATAGGCGTCCCTTAAATCCAGGGTAGCCATAAATACCCCTTCTTGGAGGAGATTCCTTATCGAATAGATAGACTCCATCCGAAACTTCTTGTACCGGATGGAGAGATTCAGAGGGCGGAGGTTCATAATCAGTGTGAACTTCCCGGACGGCTTTTTTACCACAAATATATGAGAGTAAAAACCGTCCCCCTGCTCCTGAACAGGGACTGGTGTCAACACCTCTTGAGCTACCATTTCCCCTATCAACAAAGGTAAAGCCCTGGCCTTCTCTGAATGGCTCGGGAGCTTTGTTACAAGAAATTTTGAGGGTGGGCAGCTGTGAAACTCTAGCGCATACCCTTTCTTTATTATGTTTAAAACAAACTTGTTTGAGGTTATCTTCTCCCATTGCGGAAGAAAGCTTGATAACCTTCCCCCCCACAGGGAGCCTGACGTCACTGGGGCTTAGGGACCTGACTGGGGCGGCTAAAAAGTAAGCCCCCTTTTCCCTTCCCTTTTTGACCTGTCCAGTGCTTTTTAGGCTTGAACTCCTCCCCTTTGGCGGGTTCCTTAAAGGGACGAAAAAATTTTCTTTGAAAATTTTTCTTTTTGATGGGAAAAGTCTTCTTCCTGTCTGCCGTCCTTTCTAAGGCAGTATCGCATTCAGGGCCAAAGACCAAATCCCCCTGTAAATGGGATACTACACAAGCGAGATTTGGATGCCGTGTCACCACCCCATGTCTTCATCCATACCGCTCCCCTAGCTGCCACTGAAAGTGCGGCTGTTTTAGCCGTAAATTTCACTGAATCAGTGGAGGCATCAGAGATAAAACTCATGGCCTTAAAGAGCATAGGGAAGGTCTTTAATAGCTCAGCCCTAGGAGTGCCTGCTTTTAGATGCTCTTGCAGCTGTGATAGCCAGAACTCCAAATTTCTAGCCACACAAGATGGTCCTCTTTAGGACCACATCTGTCCTTCTATCCATTGGATCCTTTAGGTGACCCATGTCTTCGAAGGCTAAGTCAGATTGTTTAGAGACCTTGAAAAGAGGTGTGTCTAGTTTTAGATTCTTATTCCAGACCGCCTCTGGGCTCTCGTCAAAAGGGAACCTTCTTTTTAAGGAATTGGGAAAGAAGACTTTTTTGTCTGGTTCAGACCACTCCTTAAGAACCAGATCAGAAAGTACCTTATGTATGGGAAAAACCTTCACCTTCCTCTTCCCCAGAGCCTCATACATTAAATCATGCCTGGATAATTGAGTCTTTTTCATCAATTTCCAGCGTATCATAAATGGCGCTCAAAAGCTCCTCTACCTCCTCAAGAGAAAGCTTATACTTTGCGCCTTTGTTAGCTACAGCCTGATCCGAATCAACGCCAGAGGATTCAGGACTAACTAACGCAGGGCTATGCTCCCTGACTATACGGGGCTCCCCTGAACTAGGTGTCGTAAGGCATGGTGAGGAGGAGATTGTGGTTGCCTTAGTGGTGGAAACAGCTTAACGTACGTCCGTAATCAAATCACAAAGGGATTTAAAAGTTGAAGCCATTTCCTCTTTAAAGGAGCCAAGGAGCTTAGCCAGGGGAGAATCTGCCTCTGTTTTAAGAATGCCTGCAATACACTGCTTGCATAAGGCTTTACCAGAACCCGAAGATAACCTATTTCCACAGTCTGGACATTTTTTGCGGCCAGATTTATCTTCCCTTGGGGCTTCCTTAGTCTGAAACAGAAAAGAGGGCATCCTTAGTAATTAGACTTAATATGCTAGGGAACACCTGTGCTGTACCACCACCAGATACAATCACCCGACCTGTAAAGTGAACACCGCCCTGGTGTACTACAAGTCCCAGCCTTAACACTACCACCAACCATCAGTGTAATGACATGCCCAGCAGCCTACCTGGTTTTGACTGGTGCCTGCCTCCACCGGACCGGAGCGTCCTGGGGATTAGCCTCCATGGTCCCCCTTGAGATCCGTTTCCCGCTGCTAGTCCGGTGCAGCTGGACGCTGGCGGGATCGTACAGGCACAGCGTGGGCTTTCCTCTTCCTCCCTGTGCCTTCAGAGACCCGGAACCGGAAGTCTCGGCACACAGGGATGACGCAGTTCCGCCGGAAATGACGCGACGGTGTCACCGACCCCCACCGCTATCAGCGCAGAGAGCAGAGGAGAACACAGGCTGCCGCACTGCTCTCAGGGGGAACTAGCATCACCCTGACGCTGGCCATCTTGGCACTGGAGAGAGGAAGGGAGCGGGTCGGCTCCTACAATGCTGGACAGTACTCGAGTCCTAAAAAATAAAAAACGGACTAGCAGAGAACCTGCCTGACAGGACCCAGTCCCCCAGTGCAGGTTCACCCTCTTCAGGCAGCCCCTGAGAGATGTAGTCCTCCTCCTGGTTCCTGGCAACATGTTCCTCCGACGGAGGAAACACAAATGACTGACCAGGGACCTGACGGTCCGCCTCTTGAACTGATTGGCAATGTGTTTCCGATAACGATGGGAGGGACTCCATCTCTCAGGGGCTGTCCTGGAAGACAACTGGGGGGGAAAAAAAAAGAGCGGCTCAAAATATTTAGGCTTCGTTCACATCTAGGCGTCCTGGGGTGCAGGCAGAATTGGCGTGATTTTGCCCGCGATGACCAATCACCGCAAGTCACGGAATGCGCTTATGATTCCCATCTCTTACAATGGCACTCCTGATCGTGACGTCTCCCTAGGAATTGTGATAAAATTGCGCAAACACAATCCCCTTTCACCCAAAAAAAGTTCCGTAACTTCTCTTGGGCAACCCGCAATTCTGTTTGCGTGATTTTACCGCGATTTGTCGGCTATCAATCACATTGCGATCGGGGTGCCATTGGAAGTAATGGGGATCACAAGTGCGTCCCTCAATTTTGCTGCTATTTGGGAACGCAGTGAATCTGCCTATGGTCCGGAACACCTAGATGTGAACGGAGCCTTAAACACGCACACTAACCCAAAAGTCCAGTGCTTTCTCTACGAACCCATTTCTTCTGAGGACTTTTTACTGCACATTCACAATATTACCGCTTGCAGGGAGACTTGTCCTGTAGCCTCCTGGGATTTGTGACCTGTATCTCAGGAGCCTCCCTAGGTAAGGAAGAGGGAGAGATTTCCACCAAAAATGATATTCGCTTTCTAAACTACCATCCACTCCCAGTTTCAGATCTGTGCAGCATAAAGACTAATCCTTCTATAGAACTAGGAGGGACAGACTCTTTGAGATAACACTGTAAGTGTGCAGAGAACAAGGAGCAGCCTTAAAAATTCTTGTGAAATTTAGGCTTCGTGCACACTGCTGCTGGTAAACGAATGTTTAGGAGCAGTTGTGCGTTTTTTTTTTTTTTTTTTTTTTTTTTTTTAATTTTGTTTGTTTTTTTTCAGACGCCCTGAACTCTCCTGTTATCTTATCAGTACATGTACACAGGGTCGTTTTTATAGATGTTTCTAGGCAGTTGTGTTTAGAAGAATTTTTTTGGAATGCCAAAAAAAAAAGTGTTCAGGAAGGATGTTCGGAGGCATTTGAAACGCCAAATGCCTGTAACAGCTTGTAAACGTGGTAACTCACGTTTTTTTGTTTACAGGCGTTTTTTCGCGAACTACTGTGTTGTTGTGGTGTCTTTGTTTAAAAAAAATAAAAATAAAAAAAACATTTTTAAACATTGGTTACTATCTGTCAAGTTAAATCATTCAGGAGAGGTTGTACAACGTTCCGTGTACATGAAGCCTTGGGCCTCATGCACACTGGTTTCTTATAAACATGGTTGATCCTGACAGGAGGAAATCAATGTTCTAAGCTCACCTATGCTGCATTTTATTTTTATTTTTTTTAAACCAGTTACATAGGTCGTCTCCATTGACAAATTGTTACAATGTTTAGACTTAAAGACAATGGGGGGCTTGAGGCAATGGACCTCGAGACTTTAATGGTGTTAATGAGAAGGTTTAGAAATTTGACAATTTCCAATTTTGGATGAAATGAGAAAAAAATTATTATTACAAACAATTATTTAAAAAAAAAATCTATTTTTTTAATAGACAAGTATAAATTGTTTACAAAAACTCAATACATAAATAATACCACTTTCTCAACATGTTTCGCTCATTTGAGCTTTTTCAGGAGACTTTCGATGTGGCATCCAGTGTACTATAAATAAAATGTTATCAAAAGAAATATTTTATTCGTTAACAAAAAAAAACACATTTATCATACATTCTTATCCAAGAGCATGCATCTCAAATATATCCAAAATCCAAGTGGAAATCCTCAAAGTGCATTAAAAACTGGCGTTTGTTATTGGCTAACCCCTTTTCCACACACCGGGGTCCCTTCAAAAAAAAAATTGCAGAGAAGGACAAAAAATGTATTATCTTTTAGGACAATTTTATTTTTATTTTTTTATTTTTAGAAAAAAAACATCATTACGCATAGGGTGTATATAATTGAAAAAATTTAAATGTATTCTAACATTATTTCATGTGTTTAAAATAATGTTCTACAAAAGAAAAATTACCTGCAGTCATTTAATTTGGTAGACTCAATATAGTTCATCAAGGTTCATCCTTGGTAATAGCGCAGCAAAATTTACTTTAAAGGTAAGGGTGTACATAGTTGGGTAGGATATGTACCGCCCATCAGGGTTAATATAATCTCAGTTTAGGTGAAGTAAGGCCAGATTTAGATGAGCCGTGTATTTAGGATTCTCCAAGTGAGGAAAACACCTATAGAGATGGCCATAAATAAAGGGACGACCATCAGAAAGAGAATTCATGTTTGTATAAAGTATAGCCTAGTCCTTGAATAAAGGCTGCTGGGCAGTGTAATTGAATGATAGAATCCAGCTTACCAAGTATAAGGAACATCGACAAATCAGTGGGAGAGTCACCAGTGCCATCTGATCAGGAAATGGCAGTCAGAGAAATGATGGGGAAAAGCCCCGTATTTGTCTGTAGCGGATGTAGATAAGTGCCATTGCGCATGCACCATTGTTGTAGTGGTGGCGCAGTGAATGATGCAGATGCATGTAATTCTATGGCGGCCATCTTAAGTATTCCTATGCCTACATAGTTGGTAAAAGGGGAAAATCACGCTGTCTGGCATGATCCAGGATGAATATATCCAGCCCAGTTATGACCGAACGAAGCGGAAATAAAGGGCTAACAACAAATAAACAAAAATACCAGTAGGGGTAGGTAGCTCTCTTATTTAAGGAAAAATGAGGTGGGGTACAGTTGGTGCTAACAATTGACCAATCACAAACCCCCTTACAATTTAGTCCTTGGTGCCTTAAAAATGTAGCTGGGGACTACCTACGGGCAAGGAGATTCTTGTATTTCCATTAAATAGGCAGTTTGGTTAGTTAAATACCAGTTCAGGTATTCTTTATACATTGATCCGTGAAAGTGGTGGTAAATCCTTACATATACCCAGTGAAGTGACTGGCCTCAGATGATCCAGAGATTAAACAAATACGGTTTATCTGTAGCCTTCTAAGGCCATTTCTCAACTCCAGAAGATGGTATGGTATTTGATGTAACACACTAGAGAAGAGAGTTGAGTGTAATCTGAGACCTGAGTAGAGTGAAAGAACACCTCCCTCTACACAGTCTCATAGGGAAGCATGCACAGCTGAGGCTGTTTAAGTGACTCATGCAGAAAGCCGAGGGAAGAGAGAGGAGACAAAATTTGTACTAGGTGCTTTTAGATTGAGGAAGTATACACTGTAGGCTGCATTCACACTACTGCATTTTGAATCGCGGGCAAATTTGCCGCGATTTGACAAAGCTGATGTGTGAATGACAAATCATGGAACTCGCATTTGAGATGCTATTCATTTGAATGACACCTCAAATCTCAGTGCCGGTCTGCTGCAATCCACATTACAGTAATCATGTCACCCAAAAAAGTTCTGACACTTCTTTTGGGCGACATGCTTCCTGCGATGGGGATTTCTGCGTTTGCAGCACATTTTGTCCTGAGACAATTGCGTGTGCTGTGATTTGTCCTTCACACATCAGGGCTGGCAGATTTGCAGCAAATCTGCCTACGATTCAAAATGCTGTAGTGTGAATGCAGCCGTAGAGGGGAAATGCTTACAGTGAGCGGGGGAAATTTTTTTTACTCCTCTGCTGATTTTGTACGTTTGCCCACTGGTACAGAAATGATCAGTCTATAATTTTAATGGTAGGTTTATTTTTAACAGTGAGAGACAGAATAACAAAAAAAATCCAGAAAAACGCATCAAAAAAGTTTATAAATCGATTTTGAATTTTAATGAGTGAAATAAGTATTTGACCTCTTTGCAAAACATGACTTTGTGCTTGGTGGCAATCCGAGGTCAGATGTTTTTTTGTAGTTGGCCACCAGCTTTGCACACATCTCGGGAGGTATTTTGTCCCACTCATCTGCGGATCCTCTCCAAGTCCTTAAGGTTTTGAGGCTGACGTTTGGTAACTCGAACCTTCAACTCCCTTCACATATTTTCTATGGGATTAAGGTCTGGAGATTGGCTAGGCCACTCCAGGACTTTAATGTGCTTCTTCTTGAGCCACTCCTCTGTTGCCTTGGCTGTGTGTTTTGGGTCATTTGTCATGCTGGAATCTGACTCATTTTCAATGCCCTGGCTAAGGGAAGGAGGTTCTCACCTAAGATTTGACGGTACATGGCCCCATCCGTAGAAATTGGAAATTCCCCCTTAAAATTGGATTTCAATGGCAGCAACACTACCAAAGTTGTATAAAACCAATGTTTATTAAAGCATGTAAAAAATGATCAATCACAAATGTGGTAATCCATAAACACAGAGCAAAAACCTATGACAAATGCATTACAAACATACAAATAGGCATATAGTAAAGTATATTGTTGCTCTCCAGTATCTGAGAAAAATCTTCAATATCCAATGTCCAATCTTCAATATCAAACCTTCGTCAGGGGTACTTATATAGGAGAATCTACGTTCAACTACTTGTCAATATAGGATAAATAGTGCAATTCTCAAATATACATTTGTTCAAGCAGAGATCAAATTTATCACTGCAGCAGATAGTGTAGTGGGAGGTCTATGGTGCGGCCCCCCCCAGGCCCAAACCAGGTCCCCACAGTAACTGGTCGCAAACAAAGATGTAATGGGCAGGTAACAGGAACCGTATAAATGAGAGTATCATAGCATAGGCCAGGGGGGCCAGATTTGATGAAGTGAACATATGTGAGGGCCAGCCATTTTGCCTGACATTCTTTGAACCATTAAAATTCGGTTGACTTTGGTCGTTCGAGCACTAATGCACTGCCCAACAAGAATTCTCTTGCCCTTGTCGTGCTCGTTCCCGACACACAGACGAATGCTCTGCTCTTTAGGGGTACCGTTAATTCTTAATGGTACCCCACACATTGGAAAACATGGGGGGGCTTTTGGTGCAGTGCAATTTAAAAAAAAAAAGTTTAGGGACTTTTCTCTGCATTTTTGTGGGTAGGGAAGCCCATTGAAATGAATGGGCTGCCCTTCACGCAGCCACAGAGATGTGAACCAAGGGCTTGTTGGAGGGGCAGTAAAACCACATGGTTAAGCTGTTTTTACCACCCCCAACTTCTTCCCTGAAAAGCAATCTGTGTATGGATTGCTCTTCAGAAAAGCAGCAGTCCTGGCTGCTATCACACACAAGCCCTACAAAAGCAGTTCTGATGGTACAAGAATGGGGGGGGGGGTCTGGATTAAAAGTAACGTACATACAGACAACTGCACACAGACGCATGCATATACATACATATATACATAAGCATGCATATACATACATGCACACACATACAGACATGTGCACACACATACAGACACATGGGCGCGCACACGTACATACAGACACATATATACATACATATAGACGCATGCATACACATACATACAGACATACATATAGACACATACATGCGCGCGCACACACATACACACGCATACACACATACATACAGACACATATGTGTGTGCGCGCGCACACACACACATACAGACACATACATGCATGCACATACATGCGCACACACACACACAAATAAAGCCCTTTTAAAACAAATTTAGCTTCTAGCACAGTACTGATCTTTCCAGCTTCCTCATTCAGCCGGGTACTGCACTGTAGGGGGAAGCAGAGCACAGCACACTCCTCTGCACTTTACTTTCACTTTTGAAGCCGACGGAGCTTATCACAGTGCCGAGATCGGGCTCATCTGACAGCCCTGATCCTGCAGCACACCACGTGGGCCATTCAAAACTGGACCGCGGGCCGGACTTTGGACATGCCTGGCATAGGCCAAACAAGGCAGTTTGTGATCCTTAGATGAATGGCATAACAGATGCACAACCTCATCCTGTATTATGTTATCCTGTCCACAAGCCTCATCCATTGTCTCTGATGCCGTGAAGTTGTCTGGTCATGCCCAAAGCATAATGGTTTCCATCTCCCATGTTTGACGGTAGGGATGGTGTTCTTGGGGTCATAAGCAGCTTTCCTCTTCCTCTAAACATGGATAGTTGAGTTGATGCCAAAGAGCTTGATTTTGGTCTCATCTGACCACAACACTTTTGTCCAGTTCACCTCTGAATCGTTCAGATGTTCATTCGAAAAATGTAGACTGGCCTGTACATGTGCTTTCTTGAGCAGGGGGACCTTGCGCTGGATTTCAGTCCTTCACAGCATAGTGTTACCAATTGTTTTCTTGGTAACTATGGTACCAGCTGCCTTGAGATCATTGACAAGATTCTCCCGTGTAGTTCTGGGCTGATTCCTCACCGTTCTCATGATCATTGAAACTCAACGAGGTGAGATCTTGCATGGAGCCCCAGGCCAAGAGAGATGGACAGTTATTGTGTCTCTTCCCTCTTCAAATAATCTCGCCAACTGTTGTCATCCTCTCCTCAAGCTGCTTTGACATGGTCTTGTAGCCCATTCCAGCCTTGTGTAGGTCTACAATCTTGTCTGACATCCTTGGACAGCTCTTTGGTCTTGGCCATGGTGGAGAGATTGGAATCTGATTTGCTTCTGTGGACAGGTGTGTTTATATGGGTAACACACTGAGATTAGGAGCACTCCCTTTTAAGAGATTTGATAGGGGATTAAATTACTTATTTCACTCGTTTTAAAATGCAAATCTTTTTCTAACTTTTTTTTTTTTTTTTTTTTTTTTTTTCTTTGGGATCTTTTTGTTCCTCTGTCTCTCGCTGTTAAAATAAACCTACCATTAAAATTATGGACTGATCATTTCTTTGTCAGTGGGTAAACTTACAAAATCAGCAGGGGATCAAATATTTTTTATTTTATTTTTACCCCCTTACTGTAGTTGATTTTTGATATCAGATGTTTACAGACACTTTTCAGTCGTTGTTTTCCTGTCCCAATACAGTCTACATACTATTGTAGGCAGTGGTTTAATGTTTGGGAGTTACGGTAGAAGGTGTTACAAGCATATCTATTGTGCTGGATTTAAACTGATGAAAGACACTGCTGGGTATTGCAGTCATTTTAGTGTTACATCAGATGAATAGAAGAACAGAGGCTGGAGCATGTTTTCTGGTTCTGCATGAACATTTAATTTGCTAGCAAGTAACTTATTGTGTATTAAGATCTGTGTGACTGTATTTGTTCCAAAAATCATTTCCCTTAAGTGTTCCATGTGATGTGTCATCCCAGCTTTTATCATATGATTGTCATTTTATTGCCAGGAAATCCTCTCACTTGTTTGTGCAGTGCCATTTAAAGGGGACATTTTGTAATAATTGGTGGCTTTACTGGCTTATTATGCAAAAATCCAAGTGTGTGTGTGTGTGTGTGTGTGTGTGTGTGTGTGTGTGTGTGTGTGTGTATATAATTAAGATGGAGACATAAAGGGTATAGGCAGGGACTAATTCCAATGGTCTTTGTACGCTAAAGAGCGCTGCAGCGTTTTTTGTTCTGGTCCAATTAAAAAAAATTCCTGCATGGAAAGTCGTTTTTGTATAGGTTCCAAAAAAAAAAGTGTTGAAGGGCGATTAAAAAAATAAATAAATGAAAATGCAATAAAACACGCACGCAGAAACACTTCTGGAATGCATTTGGACTGTTTATTATTAATTTTTTTTTTTTTTACCACTTAAAGCGGGAGTCCACCGGGACTCCGCGTTTTTTTTATTTTTTTATTTTATTTTTTTTTAAAAGCCAGCAGCTACAAATACTGCAGCTGCTGACTTTTAAAATAGTGACACTTACCTGTCCAGCGCGCCTGCGATGTCTGCACCCGAAGCGGATCTCTAGATCGTCTGTAAGGTGCTGCCGCCGCCATCTTGGGTATGGGAATCAGGAAATGGAGCCTTTCGGCTTCATTTCCCGGTTCCCTACTGCGCATGCGCGAATTGCGCTGCGCAATAATCCCGCTGCCTCTGGGATCTGTGTGTTTCCCAGCAGGCAGCGCGGCACTTGCGGAATGGGGCGGGCACTTGCGGAAAGGGGCGTAATCTACGCCCCTTTCCGCAGAGAGCTATCCCGGAAGTGTTCATGACCGAGTAATTGTCATTCAAAATGTGAACACAGCTGAAAATTGGTCTGGTTAGGAAGGGGGTTTAAGTGCACAGTGGTTAAAGCGGAGGTCCACCCTAAAGTGGACCTCCGCTCATCGGAACCCTCCCCCCCTCCGGCGCCACAATTGGCACCTTTCAGGGGGGAGGGGGGTTAAGTAGTTAATAACAAACATGTACTTACCTGCTCTGTGCAGTGGTTTTTCAGAGAGCAGCCCCAATCCACCACCTCCTCTGGTCCTCCTGGCCCCTCCCTCCTGCCCCCAGAGCAAGAGGCTTGCAATGAGGGCACGCAAACTGCCTTGCTCGTGAGCCGCTGCTCTGTGTGTCCATTCACACACAGAGCTGTGTCTCAGGCCCCGCCCCCTCTCTCCTCCTCATTAGAGCTAATGGCTCCCACTGTTGTCCCAGCCAATGAAGTTGGGGAGTCACCGGAGAGTCTCTGCTGTTGTGCACATTGCTGGCTCACGATGGGGCTCTGGAAAGTATTTTGGGGAGCTGCACAGAGAAGTTTTTTTTTTTTTTTAACCATCATGCATCGAATGGTAAACGTTGAGTCTCTAGAACCCCTTTAAAGTGGATGTAAACCCGAATTATTATTATTATTATTAATAATACATTTTTTAATGAAGACTTTTACCTGGTACAGTAGAGGATGTCAAGTCATCTGAGCCTAGTCTTGTCACAAAGAGCTCTGAGCAATCCGCTTATCTTTTTTTCAGTAACAAAAAAAAACATGCAGATAAATGTGTGCCGTTGCTTCCCAGGAGCCTGCAGGGTCTGGTCCTGCAGGCTCCTGGGACGTGTAAAGTGTCCCAGAAGGCTTGAACTGGGGCGTGGTCAGGGTCATGCCTAAGCGCATATCATTCCTGTCTAGGCCAGAATTAAGGATGAGCTCAGGCGTGTTTGCAGCCGCACATGCAGAGCCCGCCAGGAAGTCGGCACTGCACTAATCACAGGCAGTGAGACATTTTCCCGATCTCTGCAGCCACTGATTGGGAAAATGTCTCGCTGCTTGTGATTAGTGCAGTGCCGACTTCTTGGCGGCCTCTGCACCAGCAGCTGCTAACGTGCATGAGCTCATCCTCAGCCAGATTTGAGAAAGAAGAGTTTGTACCTTCTCCTTCTCCCTGACAGCAGCGGGAGCCAATGGTGCCTGCTCTTGTCGTCTCAGCCAATGAGGAGGGAGACAGTTGAGGCTCTCGTACAGCATCTGAAGAAAGAAATGAAAAACAGCGCCAAAGATACTGGATGGGAACTGGGGTGCAAGGATTTGATAAAACTACAGATCGCAGCTGCCCTGATTTTTGGAAACCAAAATATGCGAGGGAAAATAAGGCAGCGCTGGTCTAAAAATCCCTATTTTAAACCCTCTGTTTGATATCTATCCCTATGGCAGGGGTAGGCAACCTTGGCCCTCCAGCTGTGGTGAAACTACAAATCCCATCATGTCTCTGCCTCTAGGAGTCATGCCTGTGACTATCAGGGTCTTGAATGTCCCATGGGACTTGTAGTTTCAAAAAGCTGGAGGGCCAAGGTTGCCTACCCCTGCCCTATGGTGTAATGGATCACCATAATCACAGATGAATACAAAATGAAGTGCAAATAATGCAATATGGTGCAAAAGTGCTAAAAATTATTGACAATATGTGACGTATGCAATAGATCTCATGGCATAAAAATATTAGAACAATAGTCCATAATCACAGTGATCAAAAAAAAATAAATTAAGTGATAATGAAAGTTCGATGCAAAAAATGGTGAAACTCAGTAATTTCTTAGATTTCGATCAAATGTGTGATCCTCCACCAGTCGTACTAAACAAACTCAATTGAATGACTGTTAAAATTTATAAACCAGCAACTGCACCTTTTTTAGGCAATCAATGCTTTAATCCAGGGCTCGACAAAACCCGGGCGCCAGGTCGCATTTGCGACTAGAATTAGCGAACTGGCACCTGGGGCAGCACAGCTGGGGGTATGTTGTCTCCGCGGACCCCCCCGGCGCGATCGCGTCGGGCCGCGCCGCCGCCGGCCGGTAATTTAGCCCCCGGCTTTGAGGCTTTCTACGATCCTATGGTTCCTTCTGGAATCTGGCGCCCTCTTGTGGTGGCCGTTGGAATTACAACCAGCAATGCTAATGGATGCAATGCTAATTTTCCCTGCCTGCCAGCCTATCTTCCTTCCCTTTACTCAGAACCCCTAAAAATTATATATATATTTTATTCTAACACCCTAAAGAATAAAATGGTGGTCATTGCAATACTGTCTGTCACACCGTATTTGCACAGCGGACTTACAAGCGCACTTTTTTGGGGAAAATGTATTTAATAAAAAAAAAAAATAAGACAACAGTAAAGTTAGCCCAATTTTTTTTAATATTGTGAAAGATAATGTTGCGTCGAGTAAATTGATACCAAACATGTCATGCTTCAAAATTGCGCCCGCTCATGGAATGGCGACAAACTTTTACCTTTTAAAATCTCCATAGGCGACATTTAAAAAATTCTACAGGTTTCACTTTCTTTTCTTTTTTTAAATTGTTTTTTATTGAGAAGAAATTTTTCTTTTAACAAAAGGAGAAGCAGGTTGCACTTTTTAAGTTAGAGGAGGTCTGGGGCTAGAATTATTGCTCTCACTCTACCGATCGCAGCGATACCTCACATGTGTGATTTGAACACCGCTTTCATATATGCGTTCGCTTCTGCACGCAAGCTTGGCGGGACAGGGCGCGTTTAAAATATTTTTTTTTTTTATTTTAACTTTTATTTTTATTTTTTTCACTGTTCTTTAAAAAAAATAAAAAAAAATGTGTGTCACTTTTATTCCTATTACAAGGAATGTAAAAATCCCTTGTAATAGAAAAAAGCATGACAGGTCCTCTTGTATATGAGATCCGGGGGGTCAGAGAGACCTCACATCTCATATTTACACTAAAATGCAATTTTAAAAAAATTTGTCATTTGAAAAAAATAAATAAAATGTCCCTCTAAGAGCTATGGGCAATGACTTGGAGACAGGTGAGGGGCTTGGGGCACCGTCTTCCCCTCACTCGTCTCCATGTCAGGCCAGGGACAGGTCCAGATCGCCGTCACGGACCCGGCTCCTAACTTTTTTAGCTGGCTCCTAGATTCCAAGCAAATTTGTCAACCCCTGCTTTAATCCACAACGCTGTTTAGGCTGCAAGCTTTCCTCTCCAGATCCCATAATTTATATATAGATCTAGATCTAGATTTAGATATACAGTTGTGCTCGTGAATTCTGCCAGGGTATGTAAACTTATGATTTCTTAGCCATTTTTCAGAGAATATGAATGACTAGAAAAGCTACAATTTCTGGGGAAATTTTGTGAAGTGTTCTTGCCTCCACCTACTGGAGTGGGCGGAGTAACTGGGTGGAGTGGCTTGAACAACTGTGAAAAGTGTTTAAAAAGCTTAATATTTTAAAAAGTATAAATAGTAGTAAAAAAGTTGCAGTCCCATCATTAGCTGAAAGAGCTGAACATTTTTTTTTCAAAAATTTATATTTTTTGTTTTATTTATTATTATTATTTTCATGGGGGTGGTCATGTTTTGGCTGATCATGTTGTGGTCATAATGTTTTGGCTGAATATGGCGTGGACATAATGTTTTAGCTTATCATGGGGTTGTTGGCTTTTATCACCTCCCACTCTAGTTTTTAATATTTCGCCATCCATTCCCATGGGACCAATTTTGCTGCCAAAACGGCGATATTTCGTGAACCATTTGGCGAAAAGATCCACAAAGTAATAGCACACCAATTGGGAACATTCCGCACGTTTCGGTATATTACTGTTTATGTAGTAAGGATGGTAAATTTAGCTATAATAAGAGTAACTAGAAAATTCATTTCCTGGAGAAAATGTGTGGGAGTGCTGAATAGCATCAAAACTGCCCCATCATATTGCCCCCATCAAAACTGCCCATCATATTCCTCTATTTTAAATCAGTACATGGTGTGTCTGTGCTCTCCCCTGGGCTCTGTAATCCTGAGATGCTCCAGCCGCCTCCCCCCACTGCCCATCACTGTGTATAAGAAGCTTTGGTAACCATGGAAACACAACAGGCAACAAAAGCCTGGATGCCCTAAATGTAACGAAATTTTCTGAAATGGTTAATAAACTTAAATGGCTTTTTCACAAAAACTGTAAAAGATATCAAACTGAAAAGATATAGCCAGATAGCTGAATATTTTGTGAACATTTTAAACTTTGGCGTCTGTAGGTGAAAGTATGAAGGAGCTAAAACTTTTCGTAGCGGAAGAAGATTTTAAGGATTTTAAGCATGCGCTCATTGACTTCAATGTAAAAAAAAAAGTGTTAAGCTTAATATTTTAATAAGTTGACGTCCTGTCATCAGCTGAAAGAGCTGAACATTTTAGTTGAATGGCTTTAATAGCTGAAAGTATGCAGAAGTTACGCAGAGCCAATCATTTTCAGAAAATGTCATTTAAATTTAGGGCATCCAGGCTTTTGTTGTCGTCTGTTTTGTTTCCATGGTTACCAAAGCTTCTTATACACAGTGATGGGCTGTGGGGGGAGGTGGCTGGAGCATCTCAGATTACAGAGCCCAGAGGAGAGCACAGACACACCATGTGCTGATTTATAATAGAGGAATATGATGGGGCAGTTTTGATGCTATTCAGCACTCCCACGCATTTTCTCCAGGAAATGCATTTTCTAGTTGTTCATCTTGAAACGGCCACACCACGTGTTTTCAGAGAGTCCTGTATTTCACCTGAAGTTATTTGTGGGTTTTTCTTTGCATCCTCAACAATTTTCCTGGCAGTTGTGGCTGAAATTTTAGTTGGTCTAGCTGACCGTGGTTTGGTTTCTACAGAACCCCTAATTTTCCACTTCTTGATTTTGAGTTTGAGCACTGCTAATTGGCATTCTCAATTCCATGGATATCTTTTTATATCCCTTTCCTGTTTTATACAGTTCAACTACCTTTTCCCACAGATCCTTTTAACAATTATTTTGCTTTCCCCATGACGACTCAGAAACGTCAGTGCAGCACTGGATGAAAGATGCAAGAAACTCATTGACCTTCTTTAAAGAGTAAACACGGTTGATTGATAATAAATGGCTTCAGCCAAACACTAACCATGAATGGAAAGAAGTTTGTGTTTTTGTCATTCATATTCTCTGAAAAAAAAAAAAAAAATCACAAATTCTACGAGGGTATGTAAACTTATGAGCACAACTGTCCGCTCTAACTATTCAGGAAGTTTCTGTTCAGGGACATCTGTAGTCTCACCACATATGGACAGATTAAGTGCAAATTCGGTCTTTGCTATCCAAATCTTACAAATAATTGCCCATGGGCAACCTCACACATGATGTAATCCTTTATTTGGAGAGAGCTTGTGATCTCTGACCTCAGAAGTTGGTGAGCAATCATTGGATTGGTCAGCAGAGTTGTACCATTTAAATACATTGGCCGTGTAACAGAATGATCGTGTAGATGAAATATTTGTGACACGATTGTCTAATACTCCTTTTCCTTTTTTTAACAGTCAAAAGACAAAATGATGAGAGGATCACGGAGAGGCTGTGTCCGTCTTAGGGTAAGTACAGGTTATTAATTGTTTCAGCCATTTGTGTTTGTTTTGCATTTACAGGGTTGTGCTTGTGTGTTTGTTTTTTTTTTTTTTTTTTTTTTCTAAAATGTACAATTAATTTTACATTGGACTGTAACTTGTCCGTTGTGACTGCTTGTATGTTTGCACATTGTCCAAATAAGTGTACAGTCCCATGTCTGCTAAAGCGCTTATATTGCTGTGTGTGGCTGACCTATTCATTCAGGAATTTAGAAGGGGCTTTGGGGTTTGATCAAACTGAGTGGAACCTCCAGAATCAAGAACATCAGATTTGACAGGCTTTGTTTTTTTTTTTGTTTTATGGGCATCAGTTATTTATTATTATTATTATTATTATTATTATTTTTATTTTTTATTTTTTCTTTCAAATGGCTTATCAATAAAGAGCAGAGACTGTCAAATACATTTTTAATTCGATCTATTATATATTTTTAAATCCTTCTCTCCTTCTTCCTTTTTTACATTTTTTTTTTTTTATTTATTTTGTGATCCTGATTTAAATCTCTACTCTTTATGGTTCTGTAGGTTTCCCTACCCCTCCCCCCCCTCCCACCACCAAAAAGACAGCCAGGCTCCACTGTAAATTTTCCTGGCTGTGTATTCTTCATTGAAGCTGGTGAAAACCCCTGTCCTTAAAATCTCCATAATGCTTTTTGGAAACTGCATGTTAGAGAGGTGAGAACAAAGGAAAGAACATTAAAAAAGAACACCGTAGTGGTGTAATAAGTTTTAATTTAATCTTTTAATAAAATGACGTCAAGTACATGGACACCCTATCATCAGTAAGGGTCCATTTACATCAGCCGCTCTGTTAGAATGCAGCAGTTGGTGTGTGTGTTGTTGTGCAGGCAATGCTGATCCTGGTGCACTACACTATTCATCTTTTTAAATAAACTTGTTCTGTGTACAGTTTGAGACCAGTTATAGCAGGGCTCGACAAAACCCGGGCGCCAGGTCGCATTTGCGACTAGAATTAGCAACCTGGCGCCTGGGGCATCACAGCTGGGGGTCTCCTGTCACTGCGGACCCCCTGGCGTGATCGCGTTGGGCCGCGCCGCCGGCAGCCGGTAATTGAGCCCCCGGCTTTGAGGCCTTCTACGATCCTATGGTTCCTTCTGGAATCTGGCGCCCTCTTGTGGTGACCGTTGGAATTACAACCAGCAATGCTAATAGGCTGGCAGGCAGGGGAAGCTCCATCTCCTTCCCTTTACTCAGAACCCCTAAACATTATATATATATTTTATTCTAACAGCCTAGAGAATAAAATGGGGGTCGTTGCAATACTGTCTGTCACACCGTATTTGCACAGCGGACTTACAAGCACACTTTTTTTGGGGAAAATGTATTTAATAACAAAAAAATAAGACAACAGTAAAGTTAGCCCAATTTTTTTTATATTGTGAAGATAATGTTACGTCGAGTAAATTGATACCCAACATGACTTACTTCAAAATTGCGCCCGCTCATGGAATGGTGACAAACTTTTACCCTTAAATCTCCATAGGCGAAGTTTAAAAAATTCTACAGGTTGCACGTTTTAAGTTACAGAGAAGGTCTAGGGCTAGAATTATTGCTCTCACTCTACCGATCACAGCGATACCTCACATGTGTGGTTTGAACAGCGCTTTCATATATGCGCTCGCTTCTGCACGCAAGATTGGCGGGACAGGGCGCGTTTAAAAAAAAAACATGACAGGTCCTCTTTTATATATGAGATCTGGAGTCAGAGAGACCTCACATCTCATATTTACACTAAAACGTAATTTAAAAAAAATTTGTCATTTGAAAAAAATAAAAAAATAAAATGTCCCTCTAAGAGCTATGGGCAATGACTTGGAGACAGGTGGGGAGCTGGGGGCGCTATCTTCCCCTCACTCGTCTCCATGTCAGGCCAGAGACAGGTCCGGATCGCCGTCACGGACCTGGCTCCTAACTTTTTTAGCTGGCTCCTAGATTCCAAGCAAATTTGTCAACCCCTGAGTTATAGTGAATGCAGGGTCCTGGGTTTAGTAACACTTTAATTCAGTGATGGCGAACCTTGGCACCCCAGATGTTTTGGAACTACATTTCCCATGATGCTCATACACTCTGCAGTGTAGTGGAGCATCATGGGAAATGTAGTTCCAAAACATCTGGAGTGCCAAGGTTTGCCATCACTGCTTTAATTGAACAAACCTGAGGTTAGAAGCTGATTGGTTTCTATGCAGAAGCGAGCCACTCTTCAGCTTTAGTAAATAATCCCCACAGGGACATTTCATAGTTGCATAGTTAGGTTGAAAAAAGACACTAGTCCATCCAGTTCCACCTTAAAGACAATAAATAAATAAAATAAAAAATATCATACAATCTAATATACCCAATTTTATACCCATAGTTGATCCAGAGGAAGGCAAAAAACCCCAGCAGAGCATGATCCAATTGGCTACAGCAAGGAAAAAAAATTCCTTCCTGATCCCCCCCGAGAGGCAATCAGATTTTCCCCGGATCAACTTTACCTATAAATGTTAGTACCCAGTTATATTATGTACATTCAGGAAAGTTTCCAGTCCTTTCTTAAAGTGGTTGTATACTCAATTTTTTTACTTTTACCTACAGGAAAGCCTATAATAAGGCTTACCTGTAGGTAAAAAAAATATCTCCTAAACCTGTACGGTTTAGGAGATATTCCCCTCGGTATGCGCCGCTGACTGCAGCGGCACATGCGCACAAGGGGATTCTTGGCCTGAAAATCCGGCAGTGGCCGGCCGGCCGGAATGATATCTCCCGCGCGCATGCACGGGAGTGACGATATCGCGGCTCCGGCCACTCACAGCGCCGGAGCCGCGATACCCGGAAGAAACGCAGAGGGAGCATGTCAGCTCCCTTGGCGTGGATCGGGCCAGATGTCGGGGCCTCGTTCTAAGGTAAGTATTTCATAATGAGCTAGTATGCGGTGCATACTAGCTCATTATGCCTTTTGCTTTGCAGGTTTAAAAAAAAAAATTTGCAGGTTTACTACCGCTTTAAAGCAATCTACTGAGCAGGCCAAAACCACCTCTGGCAACAGTCTATTCCACATTTTAACAGCTCTTACTGTGAAGAAACCTAATCCAATGATAGTTTATTGGTTGACGTGCGATTGCTGCACTGGGGAAAGTACTAAACTCAATTTTTTTTTTTTTTTTACTGCATACCACCTACATACTACGTTGTAGCGCAATGGTATGAATTGTCCACCCCGGAGACTAGGCATTTTGCCTTGTTTTGCGGTGAGGCTGCTGGAATAGCCACCCAACGCCTTCGCAACACAGTCGCACCGCACCTGGTGTGATTGTACCCTAAAGGTAAAACTGTATGCACCAAATATCAATGTGCCTTCTATCCTCTACCTCCTGCCTTGGTTACAGATGGGGAAAACAGATTTCTGCTAAGGAGTGAAAATGCTGAAGCTATGGGGAACCGGAAGTGTTGACGGCATGTCCTCAAGCTTCACCCCTCGTGGTTATGTTAGCAGCAAGTCATTAAAGATTGTATGCAGAAACTTTAGCTTTACTTTAGCTTTAAATAAAACGTTAAAATAAGATTTTGCAGAGCTTCTGCCATATTTATTATTTGACGTGGGGGGTGGGTAAATGAGAAAGCTGTATAGTACAATTGAAAAATGCAAGTCCGTGTGTGTGTGTGTGTGTGTGTGTGTGTGTGTGTGTGTGTGTGTGTGTGTGTGCTGGAACATATAAATATGAAGGGAAACCTGTCATGAGCGTGACATGAAAGCTGCCATTGCTGACCGGTTTTCCTGCTGACTTCTTTACAGTCATTGACCTGGGACCCTTCTGCAGATAAGGCCTCCCGAATTTAATAATCTACGTTCTTTTCCTGTAGCAGTGTACTGAAAACACAGAGCGTCAACTAGCATTGTCAGGAGGTCGGCAGTGGAATTCTCCATAATAAGATTTCTTTGACCCAGGGGGTGGAGCCTGAGCGCAGCATGTGAGGACTGCAGGGACAGAGCTCTCTTTGCAGGTTGTTGATTCTGCCATGATCCTGTGAGCAAAACGCTCAAATTTTGACCTGGACTGCTGGGGGATCCTCACAGGCACCTCCAGAGATGGTGAAATATGGGCCTCACTGGCCCAAAACACCAGGAGAACGGTTGGCCTGATTTTTTTTTTTTTTTTTTCCTGGGGCTCCCAAGATGGCGCCGGTGCACGGGAGGAGGAGGAGGAATTGCCACCGCTGCTGAGACATGTGGATCACCTCAAGACGCAGGGGGAGATCCTCTTCTCTTCTTTCTTCCTTTTTTTTTTTTCCACCAGTTTAAAACCTACAATTAAATCTTACATTTTACATTACACAATTATCCCTCTCACCCTAATATTGCGTATGACTTTTCTTCCCAAGTAGCCCCACCTCCTTTCCCTCCCTATGGAGAGTTCCAATTTCCAACATCTTTTATAATCCTAACATATCTACCTTTTTATTACATTTACTACAAGAAGAAGGCGGCAGCGGCGACAGAAGACCGGGCCACCGCCTGTAAAAGAGCTATAAGAAGGCGCGGTGGCCCGGCAGAAGAACCGAAGAGGGGGACAAGACCCCCAAAGTCGGGAGAAGAGGCCGGCGGCGAGGAAGAAAGCCGGACTCCTCCGCTAGCAAAAGAGCTACAAGAAGATAGCGGAGGAGTCCGGCGAGAAGACCCCCGAAGACGGAAGACCCCCGGAGCTGTGCAATAAAGTATTTTATCTCGTGTGTTGTGATTTTTTTTTTGTACTTTTATTTTACAGGTGAATGGGTAGGGGTACATTGTATTCCATACTCATTCACATAGGGTGGGGGGCCGGTATCCGGGGGCCCCCTTATTAAAGGGGGCTCCCGGATTCCGATAAGCCCCCTGCCCGCAGACCCCGACAACCAACGGCCAGGGTTGTCGGGAAGAGGCCCTTGTCCTCATCAACATGGGGACAAGGTGCTTTGGGGTGGGGGGGCCGCGCGGCCCCCCCCTTCCCCAAGGCACCCCCATGTTGAGGGCACACGGCCTGGTACGGCTAAGGAGGGGGGGGCGCTCGCTCGCCCCCCTTTCCTGGCCGGCCGGGTAGCGTGCTCGGACAAGGGTCTGTTGTGGACTTGGGGGGGACCCCCACGCCGATTTTTTTCGGCGTTGGGGGTTCCCCTTTAAATCCATACCAGGCGGCGGGCCAGCGACGTCTCCTTCGCGGGCCCCGCCTACCTGGAGACGCGCTCTAAATGAGCGGACTTTCCTCCGCGTGTGTGGGCGAGTCCGTTCATTTCGAAAGTACGGCGGACTTAATACGGCGGACTTAGTACGCCGTATTAGTCCGCTGAAAAAGTGCCATGTGTGGGCAAGTAGCCCGCTCGAAAATTCCGACGGACAGTTTGGCGGACGTCCGCCAGACTAAGTACGTCGGACAGACGGCTACGTGTGTACGCGGCTTTAGAAAGCACTACCTCCGTATTAGTTCTATCAGTTATTTGCACATAGACCTCTGAAATCAGTCCCTTGGGGACATATATCTTAATTATCTTTATGATCTCTTGGAGAAGACAAATCTTGCTCCATTCCATAGGTTGTCTTTTTAAACTGGATACCTAGGGCATGTCAAATCTGTAACTGTAAAATGATTGCTTTGGTATCCCATATTCTTTCCTCAGTTCTGCAAATGATTTTAGGGTATTACCCTCATACAAATGATTCAACTGATTTATTCCCTGCTTTTCCCATACCCCAATCCTCCCAATAGCTGACAATTCTTGCAGATGTTTGTTATGCCACAGGGGATAATATTCTGTTACACCCTTATACCCCGTCAGTCTTTTAACTGACTGCCATACGTTAGTGATCACCTTTATTGTTGGACCCCCCCCCCCCCCCTTTGGGAAGGAATCTGCTTTCAACGTTTCAACTACTGTATTGTGTGGGGTCCCTGTAACATAATTATACTGCTAGCAGTCCAGGGGGAGATCTTTAGATAGGCTGGATGCCCCGAATTCACAGCTGGCAGGTAGGTGGAGGAGGAAGAGGATCCATCCCTTACACAGATTATGGCGGCCATACAGGGCTGCCAGAACAAGTTAATTGATCACTTTGGGGAGCTTAAATTGGAATTCTCATTCATGAAACATAACATACAGAAGCTCAGAGAAAAGGCACAGGCTGTAGACCACGGTATTGCTTCTCTGGAGGACACTGTCAGACCTATGGACACTGCTGTTCAGGAGGCAAAGAAAACCCTCCTGAGCATACTTTAAAGATGGACGATATGGAAGATCGTATGAGCAGGAATAATATAAGGTTGATGGGGTTCCCTGAGGGAGCGGAGGGAAAACACCTTAAGTTCTTAGAGGGGTGGTTCAAAGAGCACATGGCGCCTGGTACTTTTACTAACATGCCATAGAGCACATCGCATCTCGGATCGAGCACCTCCAAAGGGAGCAATCTCCTGCATTTCCGTGACCGAAAGAATATTTTGCTAGGGGCAAGGACGAGGCCTGTATTGAACTTGGCTACCTGATTTCTATATATCCTGACTTCTCTGCTGCCATTCAGAAACAAAGGGCCTCCTTTCATTTTTAATTTGATCTATAGTATGCTGTGCCCAGCCAAATTGTGGATAAAGGAAAGGTATATTTCTCCAACTCCTACTGAGGCCTCAGGATGGTTGGATGCCTGGGGTCGCCGAGGGGTGGGAGCTCTCCACGTCCCCCCAGCAACCTTTGATATTTTAGCTGGAATCTTGGAAGAGAACTGTAGGAGCGGGGGAGGTGTGAATGCCTTATTCCCCCCCCCCCCCCGCCTGGAACTCTGCTTTGTGCCTCATTTCCCTGGCAGTACAGGAGAATTTACTATGTTACTATGATACTGTATCTATGCTCAAGATTTCTTATTGCTCAAGATATCCTACTGAATAGTGGGAGCCTGTGGACTGTTTTGTCTACTGCATAAAGGGTTTTATTTTTCTTGTGACTTGTTCATCAGGGTGCTGGAGCCTGTGAGACTAATCCAGGAGTTTGGAGATCATTCTGGTTTCCAAATTAACTGGTGTAAATCATCCCCATTTCCCATTGATGACGCAGTGACTGTCCCTTCGGATTGCCCCATCCCTCTATCCAAAACATTGAAATACTTAGGGAGCTGGACCACCACCCCCATCTCTAGGTTCCTGGACCTTAATTTGAGGCTGATTTTTAAAGGCATTTTTTGGTAGACCGTACAGAAATGGCAGAATTTACCTCTTAGGTTGATGGGTTGAATAAACTTGTTTAAAATGATCTTTCTTCCTAAATTTCTGTATATTCTCTCAAATTCTCCTGTTTACATTTTGATTAAACTGTTTAAGAGCATAGACTCTATTGTAATGGGGTTTTTGTGGGGGTCCCGTGTCCCCAGAGTTTCTTTGGATGTGCTTAAGCTACTTGTGGAAATGGGGGAACTGAACCTTGAGGCGAGGTGACAGATACACACCGTAGGGATCTGGAGTGCACCGCAAGGTTGTGGACCCTACGGCTGACTGCTGCAGACGGGGGACAGATCCCACTGGGGTTAGAGCTTAAGATTCCCTGGGGCGCGGATTCTAAGAGCCAGCAGGTGTTCACCAGTGCCTCTAGTGGTGAGGATGGACTTGGCTGCAACTTGCTCCAGGTCGCGACCCCCAGGGTCCCCCAGCTCACACCCACAGCAGGCAACAGGAGGATAGGGAAAGTGAGGGACAAAGCCAAGGTCAGGATCACAGGCAAACGGGGATAGTCAAGACACGCCAAAGTCGGTAACGGAAAACAAAAGAAGAACACACGGCAGGCAACAGGAAGCTAACACACAAAGGTTGATCAGCAGGGCTGGCCTGCAGTGCACAGGTTAATATAGAGCTCCCTGATAGGAGCTAGGGTGGAGCCATGCCAGAGGATAGATTACAAAAGCAGACAGGTGAGGGTCGGCTGGTCTCTAGATGAACACATGGGAACAGGTAAGCAGACAAACTATTGCATAATCATGACACCCTTCCTGATTTGCGCTCCAATTTATTTTATTTATTTATTTGCATCTCAACTGACCTTTCTACACTGGCAATGTTTTCCTCAGGTTCCTAATGCCACTACTTTGCTGGATTTCTAAATATTGGTATTGGCCAGAGAAAAACCCATATCTGTCGACCTCTACTCTCTGTACCAACATGAAATTAGCAATATGTGCTGCGCTTCTCCGTATATTCCCACTTATAATGCAATCCATTCATCAATATCATAAACCTGCAATAAAAATAAAACCGACGGTTACTTGCCGATAACGGTGTTTCTAGAAAACCTTCCAGCGCGGCAACATGTGAGAGGCTCCTCCCTACAGGAAATACAACCAGTTCACAACTGTCCCTCAGTTGTTGTACAGTATTTCTCTCAGCCGATTCAAAAGGGGTCTTTAGACACTTGGGCACTTGCCACCTATTGTGTACATTCTCCTCCACCTTTAACAGGGTGGGAAATAGGCCTGCCATCCTAGAAGGTTTCGTAGAAGTACCATTATCTGTAAGTAACCGTCTGATTTCTCACCTCACCTTCCAGGAAGGCAACACATGAGAGGATAATCAAGAAATCAGCAGGCCTACCTTAGGGTGGGGCCACTGGCTGCAAAATCTTCCTGCCAAATTCCAGGTTCCGCAGCACGTTTTACCTCCACTTCATTATGACTGATTAAGGTATCTTAGCTCGATCAGGAGGCTGATCAGCAGGTTTGCTCCACCGATGTACCTGCCTTCTCTGCTCCGGATTCAGGATCTGAGGAGTGCTCTTTAAATATGGTATCAGAAAACTTGTGAAATTGGTAGATTCGCAAAGTTTGACTGTCTCAAACATCTAGCAGTTGTGGCCTAACATGTCTGTAATACTTCTTAAGACCACTAAAAGGACCAAAGACTTCCTCTGTGGAACAAGGATACAACTTTGATCAACAAAAGGGACCTGGCTTAAACATAACTCTGTTCAGGAGAATGATTGATTTAAAAAGGACTTCTTGACAGACTGACCTTGCAGGTCTCCTTAAATGTTTCATTTATTCCTTTTTCATAGTGATGGGTAAAGGAAAGCCCACTTAAATAGGAGCTGCACCTTTAAAAAAAATATTAAAAGCTAGCAGCTACAAATATTGCAGCTGCTGACTTTTAATAAATGGACACTCACCTGTCCCAGGGTCCAGCGATGTCGGCAGCAGATGACAAGCAATCACTCGTCTCTCCGCTGCCCCCGCCGCCACCCTCTGTCAGGGAATCGGGAAGTGAAGCATTGCGGCTTCACTGCCCGGTTCCCTACTGCGCATACGCGAGTCGCGTTGCGCGTCTCCACTGATCCCCGCTGTGTCCTGGGAACTGTGTGTTTCCCAGAACACAAAGGGGGGGCGGGGCATCTCTGGCTAGCTTGTCCCACAAGTGGGTGCAGATACCTGGATTTTCCAGGTATCTGCACCCCCCTCCCCCCTGAAAGGTGCCAATTGTGGCACCGGAGGGGGGGAGGGATCATATGAGCGGAACTTCTACTTCAGGGTGGAGGTCCACTTTAAGGGTAGTAGAATAAGGGAAGGTTACACCCTGGGTTTAGAAAGCTGCCCAAGCACACCAACCTTATGACTTCCTTCACATCTGAATGCTAGCAAATCAGCTGTGAAAGTGCTCTATATACAACCTCCCTATACCCCTGCACACAAATGCATTAAAATTAAGTGGAAGGCAGCTTGGTAAACACCAGATTATACCTATTCCGTAAATATCAGGTGTCCCATCTGATATCTGCAACCTTATTCCACTCTAATACCAAAAGGCACCCAATGGTGTTGATGAGGGATATAGCAGAACCCTACTACAGTAGGTTGTCTATAGCAGGAGCAGAACACTTACATTGGTCTGTTACGACTAGTTCTGCTATGAAGAATACATATAGAACTGTAAACCTATTGCGTTAGGTATGTGGATCAGATGATTTCTGATACCTAAAGATGCAGTAATAATCCTATGAACCAAAGTCCTTAGTAAAAAAGGTGATTTTTTTTTTTTTTTATAACCTTCTTCCAGTGTCCTACAACCCTACCGGGTTACAAGCATCGGGAATGCCTCAGGCATGCCTTTATGTAAGGGACTGAATTTTCTGACATCTGAAGTTTCTGCAGCCAGAATTCCTGGCCCCTTCCATGTTCACGGGAAAATAAGGTCTGAAATAAGTGACACATGTATAATTTAATATCACATATATGAAGGTCATAGACCATGTTGTGTATTTCTGAAGTACAGCTAGCTGGACCATCACAGAAATGACACGACATGAACTTCAGAGTCGTGCACGCGCGTGAGTCGGAGGGCCTCTCGAATTTCAAAAGTGCAAAAAGGTATGGCTATATAATATAAATAGGAAAGAAGCAAACAGTCTTCACTGTTAAGTATTTTGATGTGCAGCCAAATGTAAAAAACAGAAAAGACACAAACTTCTAGTGTTGTGTATTTCTGGAGTGTGGCAAGAAAAGCAATATAAGGACAGAAGGACACGAACTTCAGTGCCGTGTATTGCTGATACTCAACAAGGTACAGTTGTATATCTAATATGAAAACAGAAAAGGTACCTTCTCAATGTTGTGCCTTTCTGATTAGTAACCGGTGCTGTCATAACAGAAAAGACAGACCAACTTCAATGCTGTGTGTTTCTGATTAGCAACAGGGTACAGTCTGATTGCCAGAAATGTTGCTAACGACTTATAACGCTGTGCATTTTTTTGTTGGCAACAGCGTGCAGTCCTAGAACAGAAAAGTCATTAGCAACTTTTTTAATTCTGTGCATTTCTGATTAGCAACAGGTTGTCTTATGATCAACAGAAATGTCGCTAACAAACTTTAAATGCTGTGCATTTGTGATTAACAGCGTATAGTCATAACCAACAGATATTTCACTAGCTACTGCAATACTGTGCATATCTGGTTAGCAACAGGGTACAGTCTTATGATAAACAGAAATGTCGCTAACCTTAATGCTATAAATTTTCTGATTAGCCACAAAGTACAGTATCACTTACTGTTTTGTATCTGATGAGCAGACAGCCAGAAAAGGCACAAATAACTTCCACATTGTGTGTTTCTGATGTACAACCAGACAAAGCACGAAGTCGGAGTTATGGTATATTCAACTGCCCGGCAAAGGGCAAAATCTACCACAGGCATAGCCTGGACTCTATATACTAAACCTTCAACCACCAGAGGGAGCCGTTTCAAATAATGGAAGTCTAAGGCAAGGATCCTCAAACTACGGCCCTCCAGCTGTTGCGAAACTACACATCCCATGAGGCGTTGTAAAACTCTGACATTCACAGACATGACTAGGCATGATGGGAATTGTAGTTCCTGAACAACTGGAGGGCCGTAGTTTAAAGACCCATAGTCTAAGGTGTGTGAATACCCCACAGTAGTAATAGCTGGTCTTCCACTGCCAAAGTATGAGCAGGTGTAGTGAGACACGTGAGAGTCCAAGCATCTAAGGTCTTAGCGAGCGCAGACCTAGAGATCAATTAAGCCAGCCTCAAGAGGTGGTCACAATCTTATGCTGGCCATACACTATACGAAAAATCGTCCGAAATTCGCTCATTTAGACAGTTTGTTTTTTGGCCAGTTAATGGGCACCAAATCGATAATTGTTGATGTTTTTTGAGCCGAAAAAAAAAAAAGGAAGGACAAGTTTTGAAATTTTCTGCCGAATGATAAATTGAAAGGTTACTGTTTGCCACCTGAACTGTCTGCACTAGGTATATGTAAAAAGCAAAAAAATTTATTAATTTATGTCCACTGAATGATTTATTGGTCATTTACATGATGGCACTATCGTTTGCTCTCATTGCTGTGGACATTGGTCTAGCTAAAGCTTCTGGGCTATTTCTTCCCAGACCTAAGGGCAAGGATAGTAGCACCCTGTATTGAGGGAGGGAGTCCTATCTCAATACCCAGAAACCACCAGGCTGCCATTGGGGATTCTGCTTCTAATCTCTCAAGGCAAAAAAGGAAAGTACTCACCACTATTGTCTTTCCCTTTGCCAAGGGCTTGCTTTTCTCTCCTCAAGGTCGCATGAGAAGAGGATAGTGGCCAAAAATCACCCCATTCCTAGTTGCTGCCCCCACTATAGGGAGCTGCCAAGTTAGGCTCTGGCCACTGCACCAGTAGCATACCCACACACCTCTTCTGGTATCCAAACTTTTTTTTAAAGGAAGGAGGTAGGGGAGGCCAGGGCCATTACCCTCAATAGGGATTAGTTGCTCTGAGTCTACTGCCTGATGTGTGGGTACAGAGGTGTGGAAAGATTGAACAGTGGCCAAGATTTCCTCTTGAACAGATTTAAGAAAATCTTTCATTAATCCTGAGGCCTCTTTTTCCAGTCAGTTTAATACATCTATTACAAAAATGGCTTGGTGTGGGATTTAGACCGTCTTTCCCCGCAGTTACCAAACTTTTTACTGGCACTAGTGCTAGGGGATGAGGAAGGTGGTTTGTCGGAGACCTCTTGCACGCCGCTTGGGGAATCTGCAAGAGAAGAGGGAACAACCAACATTCACTGTTTCACTCTTCCTGCCGCCCCCCCCCCCCCGTATCATGGCTGTAGGCTCCCATACCCCTGAGGCGAGCGCATGGGGGGGGGATTACCAGGGATTACTTCTTAGTCTGGCGTCACCACCATAGTAGTAGGTAAAGGGCACTTACCCCACCCCGGCTTGCTCTTGTTTGCAGCCACCTGTGCTGGCTTTCCATCCTCCTCCATGAGGTGGGCTCAGACAGACTTTCAGCTCCTTGCAGGTTGCTGAACCCGGTGAGACAGGAATGCTTCAGCTTCCACAGCCATGCGGGTCCGTCATCTCCTCCACGCTTTAAGCCCACTTCTGTGATGCCTGGAGTGCACTAATTCTTCCCTTTTGGTGTCTTGCATCATTTGGATCTTAGCAAAATGATGCCCACTGCACTCAGGGGAAGACAGGAGACCCGGGCTGCTGAGCAGCATGCAACAGGGGGATTCAGTTATACCCAAACCGCCTGCACAATGCCATGGTGGTGACCTGTGAGGAGCTCGGAGGCGGCAGGTTAGTGCAGCCCTCACCGGTATTCTTAAACCTGGCCTGCAGGGGGGCCATCCAACTCCGTTTTTTTTTCTCTGACCATAAGACCAAAAACAATCAATACTGAGGGACAAGGGGTAAGGTGGGGCCTTTAAACCACTGTGAACTGATTGTGTTTCCTGTAGGGAGGAGCCTCTCCTCTCTCATGTGTTGCCGTCCTGGAAGGTGAGGTGAAAAATTCTAATTAAAAAATTAAATATTAAAAATAAGACCCGGTGTTATATAAATGTGCAATTGGATCAGAAAGCCTCTTATGCCAGTGTTTATTTTCTTTCTAATCGCTAACCATTCGGTGCCAAGACTTTCATGCGTGACTTGAAACACCCTCCACCAGATGTGCTCTCACCTGGGGTATATGGTAGAGCTGCACGATTAATCGTTACAAAATCGCGATCTCGATTCACCCCCCCTGATGATCTCTCCTGCTGAGAGTAGGCGACTCTTTCATATAAACAAGTGGAGAGATTATCTGCTCACTCTGTCAAAAGAAAGCATCCCGGTGTTGTGACATATAGAGTCCGGCTATCTAAAAGTGTCCTCCCCACACTGCTCAGGCGCAGCGCTTGCACAGTACGGAGCAGAAGGAGATTCGGAAAATCTCTGAAGATGAATGGCGTCTGCGCCGTGAGTCGAGGTGCAAGCCCCACCATCCAAGTGGACATAGGGCTGCACATATTAGAGGGCCTCTCGCGGGCTTGCTTCGCTCGCCACGCTATGGGCACAGCCTCGCTTCGCTCGGCTCTTTTTATTCTGACTCTCTGTCCACTTGGATGGTGGGGCTAGAACCTGGACTCGCGGCGCAGGCGCAGTTCATCTTCGGCTATTTTCGGAATCTGCTTGTCCTGTGTACTGCACATGCGCAGTACACAGCGGACACTATCCTATGGGGACGCTATCTGACACTGGCAGTCTGCCAAGTTTACAACTTGAAACATTTGTAACTAACTTCTTAGATCAAAATGGATAGAACTTCTTGTGTAAACAAATAATCTGGACAGTCTGCCAAGCTTTCAACAGTGTAAATGCAGGAAGTTTAACCACTTAAAGCCTAAATCTTTTTACGACACTTCTTTAAGTTAAAATCCACTATTTTTTTTGCTAGAAAATTACTTGGAATATATATATATATATATATATATATATATATATATATATATATATATATATATATATATATATATAATTTTAGCAGAGACCCTAGGGAATAAAATGGCGATTGCTGCAATATTTTATGTCATGTGTATTTGCCCAACAGTCTTTCAAATGCAATTTTTGAGAAAAGATACACTTCAATAAAAAAAAATTAAACAGTAAAGTTAAGACAATTTTTCTTTTTTTAATGTAAAAGATGTTACGCTGCGAGAATCGCGAGAGAATCGTGATCTATCTTCTAAGCAAAAAAATTGTGATTCTCATTTTGGCCAGAATCGTGCAGCTCCAGTATACGGCTGTTTTCCGCTAAGTATAGATGTTACCCACTTGCGTCCCCCATATGCAGTGATGCCAATAGTCAGTATTTTTACTGGCAGCCAGTAAAAAACAGGGAATTTTCTCTTGCCAGTAAAAGTAAAAGGTTGCCAGTAAAAAATATATGACTGACACTCCGCTTGGTCCGGAGCTCCATCCGTGCCTGCTACAGTGTGATTGGGTGGAGGGAGTGCCTGAGCATGTCCTGTGATGTCATGGTGCAGTGGAGCCAAGCAGACCGGCCAGAGCCTTGTGTGTGGTATGGGAGCAAGGCAGGCTGGGGCTGGGACCGGGACCATCAATGCTGTTTAGACTGGAGTGGACTGGAGAGATTACTTGGCTTGGAGAGAGACTGTCATTGACTCGGGAGGGGACATGTGTCAGTGAGATGTCATCATCGTCTGTGCTGCTGCACACTGCTGTGAGAGTCAATTATATATGTGTGTGTGATGCCCGTTCTAATTTCTTGCCCTCCTGTCTCCTCTCCCTGAGCTACTTACTACGGTATATTGAAAATAAAATAAGAAATGTATATTTTTTGCCTTATTATCTACCTTTTAAATCATATTGCTGATTGCATAATGTATTTGTTTGTAGCCTAAATACTTGTAAATTTGCACTTAAACCTGTAATTTTTTAACTTTTGGAAATGCCAGTAAAAACTTGGCTGTGCCAGTACATTTTGGGTGTTGTGTCAGTAAATTTCAACCTGGTAGGTTGGCAACATTGCCCATATGTTTTTTGGTCTCCCTCTCCATGGCTGAGCAGAGATATTGAGTGGCGTAAGCATTTTTTTTTAAAGGAACATGCAGAGATATTGAAGTACCTGCTAAGATTATCTGACAGGGAACATTTGAATACATCCACTTTGGGGGACGCAAGTGTGCAATGGTCATATACCCCAGGTGAGGGCACATCTGGTGGAGGGTGTTGTAAGTCACTAATGAAAATATTAGCACAGAATGGTGGCGATTAGAACAAAAATGAACACTGGCATAACTGAGAAGCTTTCTTATCTGATTGCACAATAATACAACACCGAGTCTTAGCATTTTTAATATTCAACTTTTTAATATGAGTTTTTATTGCATGTTTATGATGTTTATTCGGGTATTGCATTATATAAGTGGGAATATACTGTGACACATGGCACTGATAAAAATAAAGTCAAGGGAATTATGCCCCCCCAACCCCCTCCCAAGGGGTTTCAAATTTTGATTTCTTACTCTGCTCAAAACTTAGAGGTTTGGCTAGACATACTTTTAAGGTAACTTTATTGTAAGTTCTATTTCTGAGTAACGTTGTACAACTCATAATTTCCCTGGGTGGCAAGTAGGTGGCAGCAGTGCTATGTCATGCAAACCAACGCTGCTCTTCCCAAACATGTTTAAGTCCCAACTGCAGGACACTTTTTGGAAATTTACACCATGTAGCTAATCTGCACTGTTGAGGTACTAATTACCTACAACATCTCTACATTTGTGACGTATTACAGTGTAGGCACGAGATTGGGGTGTTTTTTGTTGTTGTTGTTTTTTTTTTTTTTGTTCTTAAATAGAAGTAAGAAGTTAATGCATTAGCATTACTTGAACAATTCCCGTAATTTTCCCTTTGTACATCCAGTACAGTGTTGCATGTAAAACTGATAAATTACATTTCACTGGTTTTATAAATATGTGGCACCCCATTAGGAAATGCAATGCGTAGGAGTGGACATCACTTGTATGTAGAGCGCAAAGGTTTTTTGTATGGAGTGGGGGAAAGCTTAGAAGATATATCAGAATTGTACTGCTGAGTCCAAGACAGCAGTCAAGTCCCTGTTTGCTGTGGATAAAACTGCAAATGGGAAGTGCGATGACTGGTGGCTGGGAGTACAGGAGGAATAGCAGTCACCGGTGTTACAAACAGGAAATCGCAGGGCAGTACCGGTTTTACTTCAAAATCAGCAGGCTATTACAGAGAAACTACTGAGCTCAGAAGATGGATGTCAGTGAAGGTAGGAGATCAACAACAAGGACATGGGGAAAAAAGTTTTTGCCCAGAGTTCGCCTTTAAATTGGCTTTTACTTATGTTTTATTCATACATACCCCCGAAACAATTCATAATTATTTGATTTTCCTACAGAATACTGCTGTGAGTTTCCATGCTTTGACATCATTGTTGACCTATTTTGTGTAAGCCCATATGAGTCAGTAGAGTCGTTGACAGTGACCGCTAATGAGTCATATCGGCCAGGTTAGCCTTTTGTAAACCGGATTAGAGTTCTTTTGTTTTCCGAAGTATAAATGGTGAAAAGCACAATCTAAATTTTGATAGATTTAACGTAAAGTGACTGTAAAGTCTCGTGTTTTAAAAAAATTAAAATGACAAACCATGTTATACTTGCCACCTATGTGCAGTTGGTTTTTCATCCTCTTCTCGGGCCCCACTTTGCTGCTTCTGGTCCCTCCCTCCTATCGAGTGCCCCCTCAGCCAGCAGCTTTCTATGGGGGCAACCGAGCCAAGTCAGAGCTCCGTGTAGCCATTCAGACATGGAGCCCCGCCCTGCCCCCCCTTTTCTCCTCTGATTGGCTGTCTGACTTTGACAGCTGCGGGAGCCAATCGTGCTGCTGCTGTGTCTCAGCCACTCAGGAGGAGAGTCCCAGACCGCTTAGACATTCGTGGACATTGCTGGAGAGAGATGGGGCTCGGGTAAGTAATTAGGGGGTGCGGAGAGGCTGCTACACACAGGTTTTTTTATCTTAATGCATTAAGAAAAAAACCATCCTGCCTTTACAACTCCTTTTTTAAGTTTCCTAATTTAAAGGAGGATGTGTATTTCTCAATGTAATCTGGAATTTATTTATTTATTTTTTAACCTATTTATTTATTTTTTGTAGATAAATTTGCACTACTACACGTGTGTTTGTTTTTTTTTTTTTTTTTCTTTTTTTCTTTTTTGTTTACACCTGCCAGCCGGTAGAGCTCGAGGGATGTGGTGTTTGTTTTTTGTTTTTTTTGTTTTTTTTTGTTTTTTTCAGGCTGTTTCAGAAAAAAAATGTTAACAGCACTCAATAGCTCTAGTTCCAATTACACACATAAGTGAATGGGTGGTAGGAGTGAGTTGGTGTGCTCATTGTTATAAATTGCAATGTTGATTTACTAAAACTGGAGAGCTCAAATCTAGTGCAGCTCTGCATAGAAACCAATCTGCTTCCAGGTTTTATTGTTAAAACCTAATTGAACAAGCTGAATTTAGAAGCTGATTGGCTACCATTCACAGCTACAGCAGATTTCGCACACTCCAGTTATAGTAAATCAACCCCATTTGGCTCTGTCACTAAAGTTTTTTTGATTTATAACTTTTTTTTTGTTAAAGAGGGATTCCACCAAAAAAAAAAATATTAAAAGCCAGCAGCTATAAATACTACAGCTGCTGACTTTTAATAAATGGACACTCACCTGTCCCGGGTTCCAGCGATGCCGAGGCCGATCGATCGCTCGGCTTTCGACTGCTGCAGTCATCATTCTAGGTGAGGGAATCGGGAAGTGAAGCGAATCGGCTTCACTTCCCGGTTCCCTACTGTGCATGCGCGAGCCGCGCCGCACAATAGGAAATCTACGCGCTGTCACTGGGACCCGTGTGTGTCCCAGCAGACAGCGCGGCAGGGCAGGAAATGGCGTAGACTCCCACGGGAGTCTATGCCCGGAAGTGGGTGAAAATACCTGTCTTTGACAGGTATCTCCACCCCCCTCCCCCCTGAAAGGTGTCAATTGTGACACCGGAGGGGGGAGGGATCCGTTCAGCGGAGGTTCCACTTTAGGGTGAAATCCCGCTTTAAATTGAGGTTGTTGTTCTTGGCCAATACTGAAGTCCTAGGACCTGTAGCTCTGTATCACCCAGACTGAAGACCTTTTTAAAGGTTTGCAGTCCAAGGACCACTGCTATAGAATGCTCTACCCGCAGACATCTGCTGGGAAGAAAACTATCTGGCCTTCAGGAAGAAGCTCAAGACCCATCTCTTCTGAAAACCCAGATGGACACTGGCGGCAAAAGTGCCCTGATGCGATCTAGTTAGCATATGTAGCGCTATACAAGTTATTCATTCATTCATTCATTCATTCATTCATTCATAAAGTGGTTGTAAATACTTATGCCTTGTACACACGAACAGACTTTGACAGCAAAGTTCAGGCGGAACGGATCCGTCGGACAATTCTATCATGTGTGTGTGCTTCATCTGACCTTTTCTGTTGAAAATCTGATGGACTTTAGAAATAGAACATGTTTCAAATCTTTTTGCCGGAACCAGTTCCTATAGAGAAAACCGCTCGTCTGTATGCAGGTCTGACGAACCAAAAACGACGCAAGGGCAGCTATTGGCTACTGCCTATTGAACTTCCTTTTTCTAGTCCCGTCATGCGTCATCGCGTTAAACGATCGGACTTTGGTGTTATCGTGTGTAGGCAAGTCTGTTTCAGTGGAACTCTGTCAAAGTCTGTCAGAGTTCATTCCGATGGAAAGTCCTGTCGTGTTTCCCCAGCATTACATATACCCAGTGAAGTGACTGGCCTCAAATGATACAGAGAGCAAACAAATCCTCCTATGTACCGTATATACTCGAGTATAGGCCGACCCGAATATAAGCCGAGGCCCCCAATTTACCCCCAAAAAAACTGGCAAACTTATTGACTCGTGTATAAGCCGAGGGTGAGACATGCCTGTCCATCCCTGTGTGTGTGTCCGTCCATCCCTGTGTGTCCATCCATCCCTGTGTGTGTGTGTGTCCATCCATCCATCCATCCCTGTGTGTGTGTGTGTGTCCATCCATCCATCCATCCCTGTGTGTGTGTGTGTGTCCATCCATCCATCCATCCCTGTGTGTGTGTGTCTCCATCCATCCATCCCTGTGTGTGTGTGTGTGTGTGTGTGTGTGTGTGTGTGTGTGTCCAGCCTACCTGTGTCCCGAGCCTTTGTCCCGAGCCTCCGTCCCGTGCCTTGCCTCCTTGCCTCCGTCCCGTGCCGTGCCTTGCCTCCGTCCCGTGTCGTGCCTTGCCTCCGTCCCGTCCCGTGCCGTGCCGTGCCGTGCCTTGCCTCCGTCCCGTGCCCTCTTCGTCGGCGCCTCGGCGGCCATTGTAAAATTCAAAAGCCGCGCCTCCGCCTTCGCCTGTGATAGGCGGAACACTGAATTTCCCAGCAGCCTGTGTTCCGCCTATCACGGACATCGTCTCATCCTCGTCCGTAGTACGAGGATGAGACGATGTCCGTGATAGGCGGAACACAGGCTGCTGGGAAATTCAGTGTTCCGCCTATCACAGGCGAAGGCGAAGCCGGAGGCGCGGCTTTTGAATTATAGAATGGCCGCTGTCTGTCTGCTCGACACGCTGATCGAGCAGGCAGACAGCGATGACTCGAGTATAAGCCGAGGGGGGCACTTTCAGCCTCAAAAAAGAGGCTGAAAATCTCGGCTTATACTCGAGTATATACGGTATGTTGTACCTTTTTTTTATCCAGGCTTCTCTTCTCTACATCCTTCCAAAGTGCAGAATTTTTATAAAGCTTGTCTGAGAGTCAGAGGAGAGCTGACAGCTGATTTGGAGGGAAGAGACTTGCTCCCTTTCACACAGCACACAGAAATAAAGCTGAGACTGTCAATCAGCTGGGTGTCCCTCCCTTGTCGCCATTTTTTTTTCTTTTTTCTTGGGTGTAAGAAGTGACTCACGCTGATGGCAGAGGATTGAAGCAGCAGACAGAAATTACTTGGTACTCTTAATTGAGGCAAGTACATACTATAGAGGGACATGCTTTGTTCATATTTCATATCTGAGGTTTACAACCACTTTAACCACATGCCGACTGGGCCATAGCTGAAAAACGGCTACAGCGCGGTCGGCTTATTCTGGATGGACGTCCTCACAGAATCTTGCTCCCTCACGCCCCCTGGGGCACGCATCCGGGAACATCCGTGACCACGCATCACAGTAAATGGTAGCTGATAGTGGGCGTTTACCACGTGATTGCTCCGTCAAATGACGGATCGTTCACTTGTAAACAAACTGGCATAACGTCATGATGCCGGTTCCTCCCTCCCCTCTCTGTACCGATCAGTACAGTGATAGGGGGAGAGATGGCAGCAGCGCTGTGAGCTGGATGTGTAGCGCTGCTCTGTGACAGTACTCTGCATCACTGTGCAATACTCTGCAACACTGTGTGATACTCTGCCAATACTCTGCAACACTGTAATACTCTGCCAATACTCTGCAACACTGTAATACTCTGCCAATACTCTGCAACACTGTGTAATACTCGGCCAATAAATTGTAACAGAAACAAAGAAATTTTTTTCTTTCTTTTTTTTTTTACCGAAATTTTCTGCCTTTTTGGATTTAAAGCGCAAAAAAATAAAAAAAATAAAATAAAAACAGTGGTGATTAAATACCACCAAAAGAAAGCTCTTTGTGTGAAAAATGGACAAACATTTCACATTGGGTACAGTGTTGCATGACTGAGTAATTGTCATTCAAAGTGTGAGCGCACCAAAAGCTGAAAATGGGTCTGGTTAAGAAGGGGGTTTAAGTGCCCAGTGGTCAAGTGGTTAAAGAACCGTAATCATGGTACATGGGGGCCAGTCAGCAGTATTGTCTCCTTGCAGTCTCTTGTTGAAGGCAGAACCTTTTTTTCCTCATGCCAGAGCTGCCAGCAGGGAAAACGGTGAGAAGCACATAACTGATATTATGTAATCTTACTCCAAATCTCTATAGATTAGCAGACCGGGACAGCAGAGCCTTAGATTTTACTGCATATATGTAACAATGAGGTTCTAGGCGCCCTCGCATACCAATGGGTGCACTGCTATTTTCAAGATGAATTCAAGACAAATGGTGAATTTTTTTAGGGTACTGCTTAGACCAGGCCTGGAGGATTCTTGGTCAGCACACCAACTGCAGACAACTTTCTGACAACTGGATCTGAAGCCTGCTACTGTCACCTCCAAAAACAGAGGCTGCTCCGATATGCGTACTGTGTGACCCCCCCATGTTGGGCCCCATGTGTACTGGGCGCTTAACCCAGTACATGAAGCTCTGGCATTTAGGTGCAGGTGTATGGCATAGGTCATATGCTCCTCTGCCAGCAGCCTGTCAAAATCTAATAGGCTGGCAGATGGTGGGGCTGGACAGCGCACCTACCCTGTTTCCCCTAAAATAAGACCTAGTGTGATTGTGGGTGATAGCTGCAATAAAAGCCCTACCCCCCCCCCCAAATAAGCCCTAGTTGAAGTCCTTGTAGGTCTTCTTTTCAGGGTAGGGCTTATTTTTGAGGAAACAGAGTAGGGCTTATTTGGGTGGTAGGGCTTATATTGCAGCCAACACCGACAATCACGCTAGGTCTTATTTTAGGGGAAACAGGGTAGCAGTACTTATGTTTACAACAGTATGCACCCAGGGACAAATACCCAAAATGCACACATCTTGTGTTCCAGGGAAGGGGCCCTGGACACATACTGTCCTAAACAATTAATACTGCTAGCTGCGCTGTCCAGCCCCACCAACTGTCAGCCTTTCATTAGGTTTGCCATGCTGCCAGCAGCGGGTCTGGATGGTGCTCATGTGACTACACCCAAATGCCAGAGCCTTCTACCATGGTGTTAATGCATTAAGAGATTGTATCAGTGATCAGATTTCTATAGTGTGTGTGAGTGCCAACATCCAGATTAGTTATGTACACATAAGACATCACTACAATATATGTGAGTTTTGTTTAAAACGATGTTCAATGCAAAGACATTGTACTATATTAATTGACTGTTTTATGATTACATTTACAATGTTTCTTCTTAAACCACTATATTGTAGTTACACGATCAATCCTCTCACAAACCCTTGAAGAAAGAGTTATTCAATACTCTGAAACGCGTCGGGTGAACCTAGAGAATTTCAATGATATCTATGTGGTGATTGTGTATAGTTACTGTAACCATTCCAACATATATTTTGTTATACTATGTTCAATAAATTGTATATTTTTTTTCAGTAAGATAATACATCAGTGCCTTTTTTAAAGTCATTTTAGGGGGTTCTTTCTTTTGTGTTAATGCATTGAGATTATACTACTTCATTCTGTGCTGGTATAATGGGCAACTGCAAGCTTCTCACTCTACTCGCCTACTGTCTTCTACTGGTTCTGCAAATAATTGGCTTCACAATAGTCCTTTCTGTCAGGGATTACAGCTAATTATTTGTCTTGCATAAAAGAGCTGATCTATTTTTTACATTTTTAATGTTTGTATTGTATTATTCATTAGCTATACTGTATAGTTTATTAATACATATATATCAGAGCTGAGCTAGAGCCATATCAGTCAGTGATTATATAAGGTCCCAGGAATGTTCCTGTTACCATTGGAAGCACAATCCTCTGGCTGCTGCTTCATACGCATCTCCTTATGGCCCGTACACACAATCCGAAAATCGGACGAAAAATAACACTTTTGATGCAATCATTCAACAGTTGGATCATTAGTACAGAGCTTTCGAGAGCCGATCACGACCGTTCATCCGTCTTTTTCCGATCGGACAAGAACAAAAAATGTTCTCATGTGATACCAGATCGCATGATTTTCATTTAACCACTTCCCGATCGGCGCACGCCGATGTACGTCGGCAGAATGGCACAGACAGGCAAATGGGCGTACCTGTACGTCCCTTTAAATTTGCCGCCCTAGCATCACTTGCGTGGCGGTCGGGACCCCCGCGATAGTCTCACAGGGCGGCTGAACTAGGAGATGCCGTTGTAAACAGCATCTCCCAGTTCTGCCTAGCAACAAGTGACGCTGATCTCTGCTCCATGTGATTGGAGCAGAGATCAGTGTTTGCTAAAAGAAAGCCCAGCCCCCAACAGTTAGTAACACACCCCTAGGAACACTTAACCCCTACACTGCCACTCACTGGTTAACCCCTTCACTGCCAGTGTCATTTACACAGGAATCGCTGCATTTGTATAGCAGTGATTGCTGTATAAATGACAATGGTCCCAAAAAATGTGTCAAAAATGTCCGATGTGTCCACCATAATGTCGCAGTCGCAATAAAAATCGCTGATCGCCGTCATTACTAGTAAAAAAAAATTATTAATAAAAATGCCATAAAACGATCCCCTATTTTGTAAACGCTATAACTTTTGCGCAAACCAATAATTGCTTATTCCTTTTTTTTTTTTTTTTTTCTTTTTTACCAAAAATATGTATAATACGTATCGGCCTAAACTGAGGGAAAAAAATGTTTCTTTACATATTTTTGGGGGATATTTATTATAACAAAAAGTATAAAATAATGCTTTTTTACAAAATTGTCGCTTTATTTTTGTTTATAGCGCAAAAAATAAAAACCGTAGGGGTGATGAAATACCACCAAAAGAAAGCTCTATTTGTGGGGAAAAAAAAGGACGTCAATTTTGTTTGGGAGCCACGTCGCACAACCGCGCAATTGTCAGTTAAAGCGACGCAGTGCCAAATCGCAAAAAGTGGTCTGGTCTTAAGCCAGCAAAATGGTCCGGGGCTGAAGTGGTTAATCAGTACAGTTGTCATCCGAAAATACAATAGAAATGCATTACAACACATTACATCACTTCCCATTTATTTTATTCTGTTGTACAAGAATTTTCGTAACTTTAGTAAACGCTTCATTTTCGATATGCGTCTAGCATTCAAAAAAAAATAAAAGCCGATCTGTCGTCCGATTTTTTTGTATTATGTGTATTGACCATTAAACAGACCTCCTAGGATTTGTTACTTGTTTATTTTATTTTTTAATTGGAAGTTTGTGTGTGTGTGTGTGTGTGTGTATGTGTGTGTATATGTGTATATATATATATATATATATATATATATATATATATATATAATATATATATAAAAAATTAATAAATAAATATAATATAATTTTTTTTTTTTTTTTTTCAATGCAAACTAAACTAAAATTGCTTTCCAATTCATTGTATTTAGGTTTTTTTATTTGATTAAGCATTAATATAAAGTATTACATTAAAGAAACGTTTGCTTGATTATACCAGGCACCATCAAAGGTTTTCTAACCTTTCTCATTATTAGTTTTGCTTTACTCTTTTAAAAGGAAAGCAAAAATGCCTTTGACGAACTAATCAAAGTAAAAATAATTTTAAATGAATCTGTTTTATTATAACTTGTGGGTGCCCTAAAACTAAAGCCTGGTACACACTATTAGTGTGTTTGTGTTTTTTGTTTTTTTTGTTTTTTTTTGTTTTTTTTTTCTCCAACCCAGTGGGCTGAACAAAAAAAACGGAAGAATTCGGAGGGGGCTGCTGTATGAACTATTCAATGTTAGTACAGCGATCTCCCCCGCTGAGCTATTGTGTTCTGATGGTGGAGCCACCGCCAGAAAACACCAGTCTGCTGCACTAGACCGGCTGCTGCACACAAGGGCCGAATGTTGGTTTCTATTGAAGCAGCCTGATATTCGGCCCGTGTGTATGGCCCTTAAGGCTTAAAGTGGTTCTAAACATTTTATGCAGATATAAAAAACACCTGTGTGTGTGTGGCAGCCACCCTAATGCCTGAGTTGCGCTAGAGCCTCCACTGTCCAGAAATCTCCCTCCTGATTGGCTGAGACACAGCAGCGGGTGCCATTGGCTCCCTCTGCTATGCACAAGTCATTAAAACAATAAGTAGAGAGAAGGGGTGGGGCTGAGCCACGGCTCTGTGTCTGAGTGGACACACACAAAGCAGCAGCTTGGGTGCCCCCATAGCAAGCTGCTTGCTGTCGGGGCACTCAACAGGAAGGATCTGCCAGGAGCTCCAGCGAGGGACCTAAGAAGAGGAGGATCTGGATGCTGGTAAGCAGGTAAGTATGACATGTTTGGGTTTTTTTTTTTTGTTTAAAAATAACAAACTTTAAAATTAAAATCTGTTCTAAAATTTAACAGTGTCGATTTTCCTTTTTAACTGCTTAACCACTTCCACTTACTTTTACGATGTACGTCGACAGAATGGCACGGGCAGGCATATTGGCGTACAGGTACGTCCAATATTCAATGCCGCCCTGCCATCGGGAGCGCGCCGCCGGCGGCGCCCTCCCGCGCTGGTCGGGACCCCCGTGAGTCCGGTCGCGGGACCCGCGGACTCGATCGCCGCGGGCATCCCCGCGATCATCTCACGGAGCGGCCGAATGGAGGAAATGCTGTGTAAACAACATTTCTCCATTCTGCCTAGCAACTAGTGACGCTGATCTCTGCTCCATGTGATTGGAGCAGAGATCAGTGTTCACTAAATGAAAGCCCAACCCCCCCACAGTTAGTAACACACCCCTAGGAACACTTAAGCCCTACACTGCCACCCACTGGTTAACCCTTTCACTCCCAGTGTCATTTACACAGGAATCACTGCATTTATATAGCAGTGATTACTGTATAAATGACAATGGTCCCAAAAATGTCCGATGGGTCCCCCACAATGTCGCAGTCACAATAAAAATCGCTGATCGTCGCCATTACTAGTAAAAAAAAAAAAAATAATAAAAAATTATTAATAAAAATGCTATAAAACTATCCCTATTTTGTAAACGCTATAACTTTTGCGCAAACCAATCAATAATCGCTTATTGCGATTTTTTTTTTTTTTTACCAAAAATATGTAGAAGAATACGTATCGGCCTAAACTGAGGAAAAAAAATGTTTTTTTATATATTTTTGGGGGATATTTATTATAACAAAAAGTAAAAAATAATGTGTTTTTTTTCAAAATTGTCGCTGTATTTTTGGTTATAGCGCAAAGAATAAAAACCGCAGCGGTGATCAAATACCACCAAAAAAGCTCTATTTGTGGGAAAAAAAGTACGTCAATATTGTTTGGGAGACACGTCACACGACCGCGCAATTGTCAGTTAAAGCGACGCAGTGCCGAATCGCAAAAAGGGGTCTGGTCTTTGACCAGCAAATTGGTCCGGTCTGCAAGTGGTTAAATAGGTATCTTTTAGAAATCTATATAGTCATATGCAGGTATTGTAGGACTGGCTCCTAATTCTGGCTCAGATTTGTCCAGGCACAATAAAAAATTTTAGGTAACAATTCTGCACTTTTTTTTTTTTTTTAAGTTCCACTTTAGTGTCCAGCTAAAACCATTTTTTTTTCTCTCAGTTTTGGGCACAACTCTTTATAATTTTAGCTTCGGGAGGGATTTGAACTCCTGTGTTTTTATTGCCGCCCAGGGCTCTGTTGCAGGTATTCACTCTTGTTTCCTGTTCTGATGCCTCTCCCAACAGCAACAGACATATCTTTCAAACAGAGCCCTGGATACAGTAAAAACCTGATAGGTGTTGTAATCTTGCTCCACTCGAAAATAATATTTTCTTTAAATCACTTTGCTTTGCAGATATTCCCATCCTAATTAATCTATAGCGCCAATGGTTTGTGCAGAGTTTTACGTAAAAAGACAGTGCAGTTAAAGTTGCACTTCAATTCAAAAAAAGAGGGTCGGGAGTGCTCTGCTTGTAAGAATTTATAATCTAAAAGCAAGGGGAAGTGATACTAAAGCTAATGCCTCCTTTGGGGGGGATGAATTGTTCAAGAAAGTAAGATCCAGTTGCTAGCTAGAGCTGGGATAGGCGGCTTGCCTGAACTTACGAGTTTTAAGGCTCCATGCACACTGAAGCTCAAAAAAGCTATTTCTGGACGCCAGATTGCTGGCAGAAAACGCTGGTTGAAAAACCTGCTTTTAACAGCGTTTTATACTAGCGTTAATGAGCGTTAATGAGCGTTTTACAGCGTTAGCGTTAATGGGCGTTTTTTATAAAAATACACAGAGGACACTCCAAAAATCCCACAATACATTGAAAAATAGAATGCCGAACACTAATGAACGAGCGTTAATGAGCGTTAATGAGCGTTTGTCGTTTTTTGCCGCTGAAAAACGGCACTTTGAACGCGAATTTCTGGCGTTCAGAAAAAAACCCATAAACTCCACTGCTCATTAAAGCTGAAAAACCTCCATGTGTGCATGGACACATAGGTTAACATAGAGTGGAGTTTATGGGCTTTTACAAAAAACGCCCAAACTCCAATAAACTGCAGTTTATCAGCTTCAGTGTGCATGGAGCCTAAGGGTTGCCGAAGGCCGAGTTCTCCCATGTGAATTGGATGTGGGTTTTCCCGCATCCAATTCACATGACAGGAGAGTGTGACCGTCTGTCAGTGGAGCCGGTTCACACATCTCCAGGGCGGCCGCAGTCCGCGTTGAAGAAGTGTCCTGTGCGCCTTCTGGTCCGATTCAGGAAAAAATTTGGACCCAAATCGCACCTGAATCGGTGAACATGGACGCCCCGGTCCCAATGCTGTGAGCTGCGGCTGCATCATATATGAACAGAGCCTAAAGACAGACAGAGTAGGAGATGGTCATACAGGTCTAGCGAGAGATATCCAGAGGAGGGGGGTCTCTGAGCATTTTATAATTTAACAGCTATAAAGTACTGTAAAAATGTACTGAATAGACTTTCTGTCGGTCGTTGAAGTTGGGGCTCGTTGATCAGTGCTAGTCATGCCTTGGATGGCATCTTTTTTGGTGTTTTTGATATTGAGCTTTGGTGGGTACCAATGCTTATGTTCACACATGGGCCTGTATATGCCAGAGGCTTGTAAAATCATTAATTATTTCTGTAGCCCTTATCTAATGGATCTTCTGAACCTAAAGAGGAACTGCACCTTTTAAAAAAAAAAAATTAAAATGAACAAATATTGCAGCTGTTGACTTTTAATAAATTGGCACTTACCTGTCCCAGGGTCGAGCGATGTCGGCGGCAGATGACGAGCAATCGTTCGTCTCTCTGCTGCCCCCTCCGCCATCCTCTGTCAGGGAAATCGGGAAGTGAAGCCTTGTAGCTTCACTGCCCGGTTCCCTACTGCTCATGCGCGAGTCGCGCTGCGCGTCTCTACTGGTCCCCGCTGTGTCCTGGGAACTGTGTGTTTCCCAGAACACAACGGGGGGGGGCGGCATATGCGGCGGTCTTGTCCCAGAAGTGTGTGCAGATACCTGGATTATCCAGGTAACTGCACCCCCCTCCCCCCTGAAAGGTGCCGATTGTGGCACCAGAGGGGGGGGGGGATCAAATGAGCGGAACTTCCACTTCAGGGTGGAGGTCCGCTCTAAAGATGGAGTACTTTAAGGAATTGTTTTTTTTTAACGCCCAAAGGAATGTGCTGAGAGAAATACGGAGTCTGCCCATTGGGATATTATTTTTGAAGGGACAGGCTTCAGTGCCTAGGAAGTCGCTGATCTGGAATAAGCATGCAACCTATAAAGTCTAAAATAAAGCCAACTCCCAGTCTTCATGCTTCTTCCAGGTCAGTGACTGACTACATAGTGCAGCCAGGAACAAAATGACAGCCTAAAGCCCCGTACACGCGCTTAGATTTTCGGGTGACCAAACGCCTTTTATTTTTTATTTTTTTTGTAGCATGCTAGTCTCATGTCGAAAGTGAAGAGGTTACTCACAATACTAAAATATATTTGTACAACCAAATACAACGTCAGAAGCAACGTAATGTATAAAAGGGTTTTGTATGTAGTCTTTTTTGTTTCTGAGCATGCGTAGTCTTGCTCTTACAATTTTTTTCATATGAAAAACATGCTAACAAAACGAAAATTTGACGCACATCCATCTTTTGATGAAAATGCGAAATCGGCTGTCGAGAGCACCGAACTAATGATCTGAAAATTGGCAGACATTTCATCGTACAAATTTTTCCATACGATTTTCGTATCGTGTACGGGCCTATAGTCTGCACTTCTTTATTTGCTGATCCTAAACAAGCAGACAGCTAATAAACTCAGATCTCCTAATCTGCTGACTTTTTCCAGGTCAATTACTTAAAAAAAATTTGGATGTAATTAGATTAACAATATAGACAGACAACGAGTGTTTTCAGGAGTTCACCAATGGCAGCCTATGTGTTTTTGGTTTTGATTTTAACTGTGTTTTCACCCAAGAGTCATCCATTTTTCAATAGACTCTTATGGAAATAATTGGTAAATCTTGGGTGAAAACATTGATAAACCCCTAAGAACAGTTTTCTTTTAAAATGCTAAGAGAACTGCAGACTTGGGCCTCATGCACACGAGACGCTGTTAAACGCGTGTTCAGATGCAGCTGGACACTTTTTTTCAACTGCCCCTGAACTCATTCAATGTTATCCTATGTGTCCATGCACACAGTCTCGTTTTTTGCCGTTTTTATGCAGTTGCGTTTAACCTCGTTTTTCCAGAAGCAAAAAAATTGGTTCAGACGCAAACATTTCCACGTTTCAGACGCTAAACGCGGCACCCGCATTTAGCCGCGTTTTATATGCGTTTTTAAAGGAACCCAATTTTTTGGACCTGAAAACTCAGAAATATGATCTGAGAATGACATTTTGTGACCCGACTTTGGGGGCCCATAACTTGGGGCCACTTATTGCCAAGAACCCCAAATTCGGTATGCAGACACAGTGGAACTAGCACTACAACATATCCAAATTTGAGGATCCTGTCACCAAGTGACCCTGAGATAGGGGGCCACAAAGTCGGGTCGCAAAATGTCATGCACTTTTCTGCATAAGACAGGGCTTGACAAAACCCGGGCGCCAGGTCGCATTTGCGACTAGAATTAGCGAACTGGCGCCTGGGGCAGCACAGCTGGGGGTATGCTGTCTCCGCGGACCCCCCCGGCGCGATCGCGTCGGGCTGCGCCGCCGCCGGCCGGTAATTTAGCCCCCGGCTTTGAGGCCTTCTACGATCCTATGGTTCCTTCTGGAATCTGGCGCCCTCTTGTGGTGGCCGTTGGAATTACAACCAGCAATGCTAATGGATGCAACGCTAATTTTCCCTGCCTGCCAGCCTATCTTCCTTCCCTTTACTCAGAACCCCTAAAAATTATAAATATATTTTATTCTAACACCCTAAAGAATAAAATGGTGGTCGTTGCAATACTGTCTGTCACACCGTATTTGCACAGCGGACTTACAAGCGCACTTTTTGGGGGAAAATGTATTTAATAAAAAAAAAAAAATAAGACAACAGTAAAGTTAGCCCAATTTTTTTTAATATTGTGAAAGATAATGTTGCATCCAGTAAATCGATACCAAACATGTCATGCTTCAAAATTGCGCCCGCTCATGGAATGGCGACAAACTTTTACCCTTTAAAATCTCCATAGGCGACATTTAAAAAATTCTACAGGTTGCACTTTCTTTTTTTTTTTAAATTGGTTTTTATTGAGAAGAAATTTTTCTTTTAACAAAAGGAGAAGCAGGTTGCACTTTTTAAGTTACAGAGGAGGTCTGGGGCTAGAATTATTGCTCTCACTCTACCGATCGCAGCGATACCTCACATGTGTGATTTGAACACCGCTTTCATATATGCGTTCGCTTCTGCACGCAAGCTTGGCGGGACAGGGCGCGTTTAAAATATATATTTTTTTTATTTTAACTTTTATTTTTATTTTTTTCACTGTTCTTTAAAAAAAAAAAAAAAAATGTGTGTCACTTTTATTCCTATTACAAGGAATGTAAAAATCCCTTGTAATAGAAAAAAGCATGACAGGTCCTCTTGTATATGAGATCTGGGGTCAGAGAGACCTCACATCTCATATTTACACTAAAATGCAATTTAAAAAAAATTTGTCATTTGAAAAAAAAAATGTCCCTCTAAGAGCTATGGGCAATGACTTGAAGACAGGTGAGGGGCTTGGGGCTATCTTCCCCTCACTCGTCTCCATGTCAGGCCAGGGACAGGTCCAGATCGCCGTCACGGACCCGGCTCCTAACTTTTTTAGCTGGCTCCTAGATTCCAAGCAAATTTGTCAACCCCTGGCATAAGAGATACATGGCCTCTAAGTCAACTGTGACCATCTGCGGCAATGTAATTTGGTCATTAGAGTTGGGTGTTATGGTAAGTGGTTATCCGTTAGGGTTATTGTTTAGGATTAAGGGTTGGATTAGGGTTGGTTAGGGTTAGTGTAAGGGATAGGGTTTGCTGTTATGGGTAGGGTTAGTGTTGGGGGTTAGGGTTAGTGGTTAGGGTTAGGATGAATGGTTAGGGTTAGGATTCTGGATATTTTAATAAGGCATTAAAAAATATTATACTACCATATACAGCAGCAAAGAATTAAAATATATTAATCAATACATATTTCACGATAAAAATATATTAAAAAATTGGCCAAATAAATTTAAAACAATTATAAAAAATCTAACATAGATTTGCTTTTAAATAAAACAATTTGAAACTAGAAAAAATGAATAAAAACATATTAAGATTAAAAAATAAATAATTAACTATTTTAATATTGTTTTATATTAGAAATAATGAAAACATGTTAAAAATTGCGACAAGAAAATTTTAGATATTTTAAAAAAATTGGATAATTTGCTATAAATAGACATTATTTTTTTAAAAATAAAGGACAGAGAAAAAAATTAATCTGTACATCTATAGATAAATATATTTTATAAATATATACACATACCTGATCGTTACCAACAGACGTTCCTCTGGTGACGCACTGTTTCTCATATTGGTGTCCATGAATGTCAGACCAGGTCGTACTTTTTCTGAGAGCAGATCAAATGTGACGATGGACATCCGGCTAAAATTAAAAAACTTGTCGGGGTAGGTACGCAGCTGCACATACATGTTTGCAAAATATCCAACGGACATTCGCTGTCCCATCAACGGATGGGTCCAATATCGACAACCTCTGACTCTGAACCTCTCACGAAATTTGCGACAACGTTGCTGTCTCATCAAGAGCAACATCAGGAGCATTTCCTGACATATATTCAATATGGGATCCATTTCAAAATATATACCACAGAAAGAGGCAAATGCAAGTGTACAACTGCTCTCTATGCTGCTGCTCTGATCAAAATAGCAGAAATAGTTAAAAAAACATGCTTTGAGAGCTTGGGGAGGGTCTACATGTTATCTTTATAAACGCAAACGCGGCTAAGCGTGTCTAAATGCGACATGCAAACGCGGCAAAACGCGCATTTCTAAACGCGCGTTTCAGCTTTTTTTGAGCAGAGTTTTCACCTGCGTCTCGTGTGCATGAGGCCTTAACATTCAATGGCATTGGTTCTCAAGGTGAGCTACTGTATATAGTTATGCTTTCTTACCATACCATATGTGACCAGCAGGTGGTGCTGAAAATGAGCTCTGTAATATTAGCTATTGGGTTTGACAAAAGATGGGAGCTTGGGAAATTCAATAACAAAAGTATAAAATTATAATTTTTTAAAAATATTTTATATATAAACTTTTTTTTTTTTTTTTTACCAGCTTTAATGTAGCGTGTGTGTATTTCTTTATAATCTAGTGTAAAAGTTGCCTTTTAAACAAGTCTGTTTGTTTACTTCTAGACTTGACTAATGCCTAGGTCAAAAACTATGTACAATGTGATCCCTTCTGTTATAAAAATCTTTAAAGCATAAAATAGTAGTTGGTATAGGAAACCTTTTCAGATTGCATCAAGTTGTATTTTACGTTTTTGAGGCTTTTTAATAGCCTCTTACATCATCTCGTTCCCTTTTTCTCCAGACCTGTGGAGCTGTGCCAGGAAGGTGGTCACGTTCCTCCCCTTTTCAGTTTACTAAATGTGGAGTGCAAGGAAGCTTGCAAGATAATTGCACATTCCTTCCTACTACGTGGTCCTCCCTCCTGGCTGCTCTGCTGCAGTGCTGTAGTAATACTGTATGTACTGCTGATGTCACTGCTACTCTGCTTAGCATTCTCCTCTTTGTTCCACAGGGGGCTGTGATTGGTATTGACGATGAGGACGACAGCACCTTTACTATAACCGTCGATCAGAAAACCTTTCATTTTCAGGGTGAGCAAAAAAAAAAAAAATCTACCTCCTTGCATGTGTTGCTGCGTGCGCCCTGCCTTGCAGATTGCAGTTGCTACAGCCCGGGTTGCTTGTCTAAGCAGTGTGGATACTTGTGTTGGGATGGGATAGCGTGTTGCTCTGCAGTGGGTAGATACGTGCTAGACATAAATAAGACTAGAAGATTGGAGGCATTTCCTATTTCAACAGCTGACTCATGGAAGCAAACTCTGCATTGTGCTGCCTGCATCCACTCTGCTTTTCACTTGAAGAGCCTGCCCGAGGGAATGCCTGTGGAGCCTTTGTATGGGAATAAATCCATAGGCAAGCTGTCTACACTGTAATCCGTCTACCTGCCGTGGCCTTCCTAAGGTGGAGTTGTGCTCAGAGACTACAAGTTTCTCATTTCTTTCATCTGCATTTCTCTATCATCATTTCAGTGCTTTCTTAACCATTTTCGATCATAACTTCACAAATCAATGCCGTCTGTCACTGCTATGTTTCGGCATTGCATGCTGTGGCTCAACCGTAGAAAGGGTAAGGTGGAACTTGATGTGCTCGCCTCGTTATGTGCACGGAGTTCGCTGTGCGCTGGAAGTGATCACACTGCTGTTGATTGTGAATCTGCTTTGATTCTGCATGTTTAAACCTGCTGTATGCTTCTTCTAGGACTGCTTCAGACACAGCCGGTGCAGCAAGGGTATGCTGGAACATGTAGTGCCTGTTAGAAACTATAAGCTCCAGCATACTACATACACACAGACACAGTCGTGGCACTTTGATTATATTATGGCTAAATGCTTTTAATGCCTTTTAAAGGAGAACTCTAGTACACAACAAATTTACTGGCCAGCAGTTGCGACTGACTAGGCTTCTAATCAATGCATTTTGTAGAATGAGGGAGTGGCTCCTGTTTTATGGTTTCCAGAACCCGCAGAAGCAGGACATTTTACAAATCAGGCTTGACATCCTGTCAGGGATGCAACATTTTTAGTTTGGAGCATTATGCTTTCATTCTAAAAGCCATAAGCAAACACTTGTATATAGCCATGGCTGGAGTTC